>NC_134413.1:3559629-3859629 GCF_038048845.1 Mixophyes fleayi | reverse complement strand
GGTGGTTTGTAAGGTGATGGGTTTGAAAATTGTCATTTCTGGCCATTTTGACGGCGGTTTGGGCTTTAGTAAATCAGGAGGTTTCAAAACCGCCGGAAAAATAGCTGAAAAGCTACCGCCTCTTTAGTAAATCTAGCCCTATGTGTGGAGAAAAATAGGCACAACACACCAACATCAAAAGCTCATCCCAACTGGAGAATGTAAGGCTAGCTGTCCATCATTTGAAGCTCAACAGAAGTTGGCTGAACAGGACAATGACCCAAAACACAGAAGAAAATCAACAACTGAATGGCTTCCAGAGATCAAAATTAGTCTCCTGCAGTGGTCCAGTCAGATTATTGTACTCAACCCGACTGAGATGTGGTTTGCACGACAATCGGGAAAGCGGCTCACATCAGACATCCAAAACTATTACTGATCTGAAACAGTTTTTTTAAGGAGGAATGGTCCACAATTCCGCCTGTCCGTTGTGCAGTTCTGATCTGCAGCTACAGGAAAATTTTGTTTGAGGCTATTGCTGCCAAAGGAGGGTCAACCAGTTATTAAATCCAAGGGTTCTCATATGTTTTGCATCCTGCACTGTGAATTAAGACGTACAATTGTTTGTGTGTTCTTAGGTTAAGCAGGCTGTTCTTGTCTATTCTTGTGAAGATCAGATCACATTGTACAACCAATTTATGCAGAAATCCAGGTAAATCCAAGTATTCACCTACTTTTTCTTGCAACATTACAGACAGAGGTGGTGGTACCGTAACTGGTGTAGCGGAAGGGGTCCTAGAACGTACCCCTGTTGTTCTGCAAGTGGGGGACAAGTAACTTTACTCTATAATTCGGTCTTCCATACCCTGGACCTGCACTATGCAGTAGTATTCTTGCACAGTATGTTAACTCTTTGTCCCTGGCATTGAAGAGGTTAACAAGGAAAGACTTAATGCGTTATGTCTTTATGTCTTGATCTGGTGGCTGCTGATTGATATCACATACCTGGAAGAGAATGTGCATATTGTACAGCAAAGCATTATTTTCCGAGGGGAACACAATTCTGAATATCACAAAGAATGAAAAGAATAGGAACATTATCAAGAAGGATAATTTTCTTCTGATCACTTACAGCGTGGAACAAAGATTAAGGGAAGATCTGATAATAGAGCTGCAATTTGGGCTGAGATGAGCAATCAGGACGATTTCCCTTGATAGCGCTTTAAACATCTGAAAAACGTACTGACACTTAGAGGAAGAGGAATAACTTTAAATGTCCTGAATATATGAATATATAAACTGCACACTTGGACTTTGCCTTAAACAGAGGAGCAGGATATGTGGATTGTCAGGGATACGGGGATATAGTATTGCAGTATTTCTAATCCGAGTACTCAGATGCCTCAGGGAAGCAGAATACAGTCTTAATACACGGCATTTCTCTCTGAAAAAATACTTCCCCTTTCATTATCATCTTACAGAGAAACCAATGGAGGACTAAACCAGAGATAGGAGCGTGTGGCTTTCAGCCAGAAGATTGATCCACAACTCTAAAATTCCAATTCAAGCCTAGACGAGGTGACATAGACATAGACAGTTTTCCATTCCTTGAGGAGTTTGACTGAAGTGCCTTCAAAGAGAGGTGAAATTGCAATCCACCGACCCCTACTCACTTATAACTCCAAACTTTACAGATAACAGACTATACCTGTGTCTGACTAAGGGTGCAGCACTCCCGAGACCAATTATACCCAGACACAAATCCACTTGGGATATAAATCCTTTGCTTAAACATCTTGGCACCCTAAGGCCCCTGGTATTTCTAGCTTCTGCAGCCAGGGGATCGGATTTGTTGCTGTCGGTAACACCTGAGGGATTGTACATTATTCTTAAAAGGTAGAACTAAGATGTTCTCTCTAAATAAATTAGTCATGGGGGTAAATTTATCAAGCTACAGGTCTGAAAAAGGGGCGATGTTGCCTATAGCAGCCAATCAGATTCTAGATATAACTTATTTAGTACATTCTACAAAATGACAGCTGCCTTGTAAAGGTAAACTTCCCTTTACAAGGCAGCACCGGTTTAAATTTAAGCGCCGAAGACGCCGAACTCGCGGGAGTTGAAGAAACCGGAGGTTAATACATTTACCCCCTAGAATCTGATTGGTTGCTATAGGCAACATCTCCACTTTTACAAACCTGCAGCTTGGTAAATTTAACCCATGGTCAAAGATGCTCAGGATGCATAGTCATGCCTAGTCTTCTATCTTTTCTCTGTGTTTCATCCAGGTAGTAATCAACGTAACAAGTCTCTCTGGCCATTTATCTCAGTCCCCAATGACTCTCTCTGTAAGAGATACAAGAATGAGCTTTACTCATAATCCAGGTGTTTAGAGTTAGACTGCTGGAATCTGTGCGTCCTCCTATCGCTTGGTCCTGCTCCTCTCGGCATTCATCGAGTTTCAGAGCCTCTCTCTCGGGAACACACATGTACTAGCCTGGCAATGCTGTACAGCCGTGGCTGGTTTGTCCACTCTATTGCAATTAAGAGGTTCCGGAGATACCTCTTGGTAAGTTAGCTCCAAATGTAAAAACACATGAATGTATGACCCAATATAGGGACTCTCATTGTCCAGAGTTGGGATCACACTAGAAGCACCTTGACGGGGCATGAGGCTTATCATATATTTGCACGTGTGTAACTGAGACTCCTGCATTTTATGCAAGTAGAATTTTATGACATTTACTCCCATCAGTACTGCAACTGGCAACTACTGGGAGATGTAGTTTTCCCAGCAGCCAATCACTGACCTGACCGTTTATTCCTGTTGCTGATGGTACTCAGTAGACAGTGGGGGTTACAATAATAATGACTGTAGTTTGAATAGTCAATGGGAGTGTGAGTGCTGAAAAGAGGTATGTTTTAAAGATTTGGGTTATCGTGTGGGTGTGGCAATCACAACAAGCCCCACCCAGTTCCATAAATGCTCACATAATTGTGAATATAAATACTGTAGTGATGTCCCAGTGCATTTTGTTGGAGTTATCCAACTTCCTCAAGGATTTACATTAATGTTAATGTGTGTGGTAGTTATACGTATAGGTTGGTATAATTGATAATTAGCATACACAAGTGTTTTATATAATTTCAAATATTACATTATAATTCAGAACTATGATAACAGTTGGGTGACTAAGTTCATTGGACAGAAGTGTTTTTATCAAAACACAGAAAAATCACACAAACAATAAACAATTACAGCCTAAATGACAGAACAGCTAATGTGTAATCAGCTGAAAATAATTAGCAGGATCGAGTGAATGCAAAGCAATATGATATACACCAATCAGCATTAAACATAAAATCCACCTGCCTAATATTGTGTATGTTCCTCTCATGCTGCCAAAACAGCTCTGACCCATGGAGGTATGGACTCCACAAGACCTCTGTAGGTGTCCTGTGGTATCTGGCACCAAGACGTTAGCAGCAGATCCTTTAAATCCTGTAAGTTGCGATGTGGGGCCTCCATGGCTCGGACTTGTTTTTCCAGCACATCCCACAGATGATCGATCAGATTGAGATGTGTGGAATTTAGAGACCAAGTCAATACCTTGAACTCTTGTTCCTAGACTTCAATCCCCATGCGCATCAATGAACCTTGGGCGAGTGACCCTGTCACTGGGTCACAGGTTGTCCTTCCTTGGAACACCCACAAGACCTTTTTTGACGCTTTAGAGATGCTCTGACCCAGTCGTCCAGCCATCACAATTTGGCCCTTGTCAAAGTCGCTCAGATCCTTACGCTCGCCCATTTTTCCTGCTTCCAAAACTTCAACTTCAAGAACTGACGGTTCACTTGCTGCCTAATATATCCCTCCACCTTACAGGTGCCATTGTAACCAGATAATCAATGTCATTGCCTTCACTTGTCAGTGGATTTAACTTTGTGGTTGAACGGTATATATCTGACATTGTAATCAAAGAGTGAGCAGGAATGTGTTATTTTTTACATATAATTAAGAAATTTAACCAGTAAAATATTAACAATAAACATTAGCAGTTTATAACTATCCATTTCATTTATTTTGCAAACTAGAAATGTCATTTAATGAGTGCAATATAGACATAATGGGGGGAAAACTAGAATTGTCATTTAGTGAGTGCAATATAGAAATAGGTAATTGATACATTAAAGCAGCAGGGAAGATTGTTATATATTATGTGTCTGGCATATATTAAGGGGGGATTGTTAGATATGGGTATGAACAGGAGTGTTTGCTGCGGGATGTGTTAGTCTATGTAGAGGTCTCTTATGGTTTTTGCTCATAGAAGAGCTTGTCAGAGGTATCAGCTCTCAAAACAAATCCGCCAGGCAGACCGATTTTATGAGGTGTTGGAAATTGGAACGTATTAAATTTTTCACCGAGCTTTATTTCACAGAGGCATAGTATAACCGGCAATTCAATCAGCATGAAGTCATCATAGTTGGTTGATGAAAATAACAGTAATCATAACAGTTTCTACTAATGTCTTATACTTAAAGACACAAAATTTGACTTGTGAGAAAGTAATTTATTGGTAGGGTAGCGCTTAGAGTCCAAATCCATATAAATGAATAATTCATTAAATATATATATTCAATATATTGCTAAAGTTACTTTAATAAAACTGCGCACAATAAATAGCTACTAAGTTTGTATTATTCTCTGTAGAAGTAAAGTGAATGTATGTGATTTCCTCTGGGAAATTATTTAACAGAATATCTGTAGGAGCTGCAATGTCCAATTTACTCAATCAATACATTTAGAAATAACAATAAGTACTCGAAAAGGAGGGGTTATCTTGAAAAGAAAAACACAGAATTCCCCTTCCCCTTCGCACGCTGCTTTAGTAAAAAGAAATAATAATTAAAAAGGCCTCCTACTTATAAATAAAATGCCGAAGTCTTAGTTTCGCACATTTGCAATATATGATAAGACACCCGCCGTGACGTAAGAAAGGTGGACAGACTGACTGATGATTAGTACAGAATAGCAAACTAGGAAGGTTATTTATGAAGTGGATAGCGGCACTCACATACAGAGTTTTGGACCGTTTGGGCCCTTTGCTTTATGCGCTTAGATTTCTGTCAGGTTTGCAAAGTTTTTCATCGCCGGGATGGAAATGCAACCCCCCTTCCTTACAGAGACCTCAGCTCTGCGCTGACCTGCTTGTAGCTAGTTTTCATTATGGCGAGGAGCGCTCGCTATCCCAAATTACAAGCTTCACATTCTGGGAAACGTAGCTCCCATTTGTCCCAATTATGGCCATCTAAAAGCTGTAAGGTAAGTTTGCCTCTGCCTGGTGCAAATTGCTCCTCTAAAAATGTGGCCATTTCTCTCCGCACACCTATGCACTACACAGGACTTCTGCGCAGCTTTGTGCAAATTGGGGAACGCAGTTGGTCCAAACCTGTATTTCCTTTGCGGTGGGATAGTTTTGCTCTTCATAAAAGACTTCCAGAGTCAGTAATAAAAATACTGAATTCCACATAACAGGCTCCTGGTACATTAGTTTATATTAAGTTAGAGTCTAGGAATATTATTTCTTCACCGCAGGGAAATAAAAGCAATAGAAATAAAAAAAATTCTCATTACTATAATCACGTCTGAGCACACGGATACAGCATCAGACAAATACTCTTTTGTTACAGAACAAACCTGCTCTATATAATAACGGAAGAGTACAGGGGCGCATGCAGGACGTAACCATCACATGACCAGCCTCAATCAAACACTGAAACAATGGGGATAGCTAGCGAATGATGAAAGGACTGGGACACAATAAACGCACTTCATGTACAAGAATTGCTTAGTAACATTGCAGTAAATAGAATACATTTACATTTAAAAACAAACAAACAAACGTTTAATTGTGTAAGGAGCGTTTTCTATCCCTGTCCAGTTTCTGCGTATTATGATGATCCAAAGGCGGCGCGGCCTATTGGAGTGAACCGCGAGAGTGGTATTAAGGTGTTTAATTAAAATGCATTACAATGAACTCTGAAGAGGCGTCGCTGATTTCAATACTTTGGAAGGTCTTCCTTTATAAATCAGTTTGATTGCTGTCATGTACTACATAGCAGTTGTCGGACAGAATAAACATAGTGGGGATAATGTTGGGCTTAAGTCACACTTAAAAAAAAGCAGCCCATGCAAATATCGCATTTTTTGGCCTCAGCGCAAGACGCCGCCGGCTCCGCACCTGTAACATATGCGCCAGGATTACGTCAAACATACAAACACTGACATACACACTACAAGCTCAGAAGCACAAGAAATATTTGCTTTGATAGCAAAATACACATTAGTTATTAAGTTTGATCTAATACAGCAGATATATTTCTTCTTGTGTTCGAAAGAAAGTAGCAAAAAAAATATTTTTAAAATAGAGCCCCAAAGTCCTATAATTTATGCACGATCAAAGCAGAAATCACCAATCAGCTTTAGAGGTGAATTCGCAATTAGCCAATCAGAAATGGCTAGCTAGCAGTGTCGGACTGGCCTGGCAAGGTCCCGGAGAAATACTCAGCAGGCCCCACTGTCCGATGGCCCCGCCCCTTTTGCTAGGGGTGGGCGGGGCCAGAATGTGATCACCAGGACCCCCACAGAGAGGTAAGCATAGTTGCCAATTCCGCTTATAACAAGCGGAATTGGGCTTGTTTTTTTTCAGAGTTGCAGGGTTTTTCTGGTGGTCGCGGGTTGCGTGTTTTTGGGCTTCACATTTTTTATTTTTTTTTCAAAAAAACTTTATTGCCTTGTGTATAATAACGCTTTAGTCGGTGTAAGGACGCTGCTGGTCTCTTACGTGGGCGTGATCTCAGGTGCTGGTAGGTAAACTTCAGCGTTGGCTCCTCTTGGGGAGCCGGTCTGTGTTGTATGCAGTAGATATGGAGAGTATATATGCGACCAGACAGAACATGATGTGTGTAATTATAGTGTAAAGCTGGGGATATATTGTAATGTACAGAGAAAACAAACCCCTAAAGTGCAGCTATAACTCCCGAGTCTTCATCTTTAGTTACTGTAACTGCAGAAACTGCTGCAGATCCCATTACTATTAACATTATCTTGATATTTGTATCATAAATAAAAAATAATACATTTTTGGCTTTTTTTGGGCTCTTTTTAGGATTGTTTGGGCTTGTTTTTCATTTCAGAGTTGGCAACCCTGGAGGTCAGTGTAAGAGCAGCCTGTGGTGCTGGTAAAGCAGAGGAGATTCCTGCTCAGGCAGGAACTCCTCACTGTCTCCCAGCACCCCCTCTGCTATGTTCTGATTGGCTGACACAGTCACTCAGCCAATCAGAGCAGACACGCCCCCTACCCACACTGCCATGGAGGAAGCAAAGCAGGAAAGGTGTGTGTGTGTGTGTGTGTGTGTGTGTGTGTGTGTGTGTGTGTGTGTGTGTGTGTGTGTGTGTGTGTGTGTGTGTGTGTGTGTGTGTGTGTGTGTGTGTGTGTGTGTGTGTTAGAGAATGTGTGTCAGTGTGTGTGTGTGTGTTTAATGTATTAGTGTGTGTGTGTGTGTGTGTAATGTATTAGTGTGTGTGTGTAATGTATTAGTGTGTGTGTGTGTGTGTGTGATAGAGAATGTGTCAGTGTGTGAGATAAATGTATTAGTGTGTGTGTAATGTATTAGTGTGTGTAATGTATTAGTGTGTGTGTGTAATGTATTAGTGTGTGTGTAATGTATTAGTGTGTGTGTGTGTGTAATGTATTAGTGAGTGTGTGTGTGTGTGTAATGTATTAGTGAGTGTGTGTGTAATGTATTAGTGAGTGTGTGTGTGTAATGTATTAGTGTGTGTGTAATGTATTAGTGTGTGTGTGTGTGTGTGTGTGTGTAATGTATTAGTGTGTGTGTTAAATGTACTAGTGTGTGTGTGTAATGTATTAGTGTGTGTGACAGAGAATGTGTGTCAGTGTGTGTGATAAATGTATTAGTGTGTGAGAGAATGTGTGTCAGTGTGTATGATAAATGTATTAGTGTGTGTATGTGAGAGAGAATGTGTGTCAGTGTGTATGATAAATGAATGTGTGTATGTGTGTGTGTGTGTGTGTGTGTGTGTTATGGTAATGTGTGTAATGTGTGTGTGTGTTATGGTAATGTGTGTAATGTGTGTGTGGGCAATGTGGCTTGTAGCAATGTAATGGGGGTGAGGGCAGGGAGGTCTTGTTAGAAGTGAAATGGGGTGAGGACAGTTAGGGCTTGTTATAAGTGAAATTGTGGGTGAGGGCAGGGGGGCTTGTGGTAATATAGTGTGGGTGTGAGGTAGGCGGTGGATAATGTGTGCAATTTTCTTTGTGGGGTGATGGGCCAATTTAATTTAATAGTGGGGCCTATTCATTTAAGAGGACCTATAAGGCTGGGGTGGTTTTGGGCTATTATTTGAATATGGGTTTAAGTTTGGGCAGGAGGGCTATTTATTAAATGTGAATGTGAATTATTTAATGCCAGGGATGGTTGTGGAAAATGGTTATATTTATTAAACTTATATGCTATTTATTGCTAGGCCTGTTTGGAGGTAGGGAAATAGAATTATTTTTTAAATGCGGATACTATTAATTAAATGTCAGGGCTGGTTGGAGGCCTAATTATTAAACGTGTGTACAATTGATTTAACGCCGGGGCTGGTTGGAGTGTTCTATATGTCATGTACCCATTTTTTTCCCACATAGGATTCCCAACATTGCAGGATCCAGACAAGCAGCAACTAAGCTAAAGGCACCAGCAGCCACAGGTCAGGAAAGCTACAAGAAAGGACACACATACTTAGGTACAAACAGTAGGCGCACACACATACTGGGCCCCACCTAACATTTATTTGGCCCCGTCTACATGATGTCACTTTAAGTTCCCAATCTGCCCCTGCCCTTTTCTATGTAGGTGGGGCCCACCCAAGTCCAAAATTTGCAAAGTGCAAGTCACCTGCACCTTTAAGAGTTGCACACGTCATGACGTTGCGATGCTGGTAGCATACAGGAGCTACGAGGACCCTGCCCAGCCGACCACAGAGGAGATGAAGCAGAGGTAAGTCATATTTACTTTATTTATTGTAAAAAAAAATTTGGCTTATTTTTTCAAACTTGACAATGTTTTGCTTTTTATCTGGGGGGGGTTAGTCTGTTCTTGGCATAATATGAATTGGGGCACTACTCTGTGGCATAATATTGTTTGGGGGCACTACTCTGTGGCATAATATTGTTTGGGGGCACTACTCTGTGGCATAATATTGTTGGGAGACATTATTATGTGGCATAATATGATTTGTGGCATAAGTTAAATTGGGGCACTACTGTATGGCATAATATGATTTGGGGGCATTACTGTGTGGCGTAATAGGATTTGTGGCATAAATTGAACAATGTGGCATAAATTGAACTGGGGCACTACTGTCTGGCATAATATGAATGTTTATTTGTTGGTTCCATTATTAATATATATATATATATATATATATATATATATATATATATATATATATATATATATATATATATATATAATATAAAATCTCTCTATCTAAATGCACAATTGGCACACCTGGGCTTGACTAGATTTTAGCCAACCCCTGATCTGCAGCAAAGGTAATTCCCATGGAACCAAGGTTGGGGGGTGGCACTGTATACTCTCACTAATGGTAGTAATAATATGTGGATACACAGGTTAATTGTAACTATTCTGAGACAAGGTGCCCCTCTGCTTGTATATGTGTTTTGTGTGTGTTTTCAATTTTTGTCTTTCTTTGAAACATTATTTTTACATATTTGTCTGTTTCATTATAACATCTACATACCTTCCACTACGTATGTAGTGTTTTTAGGGCACTGTCCCTGAAACTCAGGACTTCTGTTCTGCCTGCCGTGGGATATGTCACACTTCTTTGAGCAAGCAGTGTACACTTATGTCGATGGTGTACGCAACAATGCAAGTGTTTTGCTGTAGAGGAGTGGCCTAGTGCTTTTCACACTAACACGCACCCTTTAAACGTGAGAGCTATTGATTTAACATTGTGACTGGTTGGGGAAGGAGGCTAGAGTGTTCCCTCATCGCTAGGCTTTCCATATTTAAATGTACATATCCCTTTTTCAAAACAGGACCCCAACATTCCAGGGTCCAGACAGCAACTGAGCTTAAGGCATCAGCAGCAGCAGGTAGTGAACGCTGCACAAACCAGTAGGAGAGAGCAGGACAGTCTGACAACTGTTCTGATTCTAGTGGGGCAAGACTTTGCCCCACTAGACTCCACCCCATTCTTAAAGATGTAGTATTTGATGTACTGGTATAACTAAATCTCCATATGCCAATTGATTTATATTTTTTACTTTATTGTACAGTAAGTCAATGATGTATCAACCGTCTGGCTTAAAAGGATTACAGTAGCCCCTTAAATTTCCAGGCTTGGCTTCAGACAGTCTAGGGTGAGTCACAAAACGTCTCACGTAGAACACACAATATCAGCAAAATCACATCTTGCTTGAGAAGGAATTAAAAGGGGGGGAGGGAGGGCAGGTCAATCAATGCTCCGAGATCTTAAAGTTTCCGGCACCTGAGGTGCGAAACTCATTTAGACTTAGAAGGATCACGTGGAGAGAGAACTGGCCTTGGCTGTAGTTAGATATTTTTATTGATGTAGATAATAATTGTGTTTGATATCTGCAGAATGTTTAAGTGTAAAGCACACCATCTAGACCCATCTAACGCAGTGTCCTTCAGCCTTGGGCTCCAACTATATGTTCTCTCTGGGAAAAGTCAATTTGCAATCTGTACTGAAAGAGATGGAATGAGGGAGTGAGTGAGGGAGACCTTGGTAAGATAGTAAATTCCAGATGACCTGTGAAATATGTCAAAAGAAAAAAATCCTAAAATTGCACAGAGTGAGAATCACATCAGAGTGTAACGTCTCAACTCTCTGCTCAAGTGTTTGCAGCAAGTGAAGATTTCTGGATTGACCTATTTGAGCATATTAAGGATAACTACAGACTTTATAAGCAAAGAAAAGATTGTCGGTTACTGACATTGTAGGGTCCCTCACCCAAAGACCACTCCCCAAGACCGGGTGTTAAAGTAAGCCCATCCGTTCACAGTAGCATTAATGAAAACATATATCAGTGAATAGACAGCAGACTTACTTCTTGGAACCAGGTAGGGAAATGCAACATACAATAAAGAATTTTGGAACATGCTGTCTCCTGAAGGCGCATGAGAAACAGCACAACAAATATTTCACAAATGAAACCAAGAGGATCCATAGTATTTGAGCAGTTGTTCCCGATAATCTTATTATTATGCATTGCCTCCAGGACCACGTCCAGGGCCGTTGCTGGGTTCTAACCCTGCCTGGGCTCGTTGCATGTGATTTCTGGGAGAGATGCTTCAGAACAGAGCGGTAGAAATGGCTGACAATCTAGAGGTCGAGACAGAACTTCAGAGGGGATAAGCTGGAGCAGGCCTGGATAACCTGTGGCTCTACGTGTGTTGTGAAACTACAAGACCCAGAATACCTTCGCAGTTATTGGCTGGCTATCTGCTGGCAAAGCATGCTGGGCCTTGTAGTTTCACAACACCTGGAGAGCCACAGTTTGGCCAGGGCTGAGCTGGGGCGAGAGGTCGGAGCAGGATGCCACTACCCCGATCTCTCCTGATTTCTTTACTCCATCAGAAGATGGCCTGGCACACATTTATATAATCCCTAGTAACTGTACACCGCTACAGCATCTACACTACATCTACTTCACTGCTAAACCTGCACGTGCAATTATTTGAAACATTTAACCCACAGGACTCTGTTCCTCTGTCCCTTTCTCTCTCTGTCTCTCTCTCTCTGTCTCGGTTTCTCTGCCCCTTTCTCTCCCTTCCTGTCTCTCTTTCTCTCTGTCTCTGTATCTCTGTCTGTCTGTCTCTCTGTCCCTCTCTCTCTTCCTTCAGGATATTTGGTGGATTCTCACATTCCCGTTTCCTCCATTAATCACTACGAACAGATGACATTACTGAGGCACGAGGCACCAAGTGGATAGGCTGCATGCTCATGAACATTGCTTTAGCCTGAAAAAAAATGCCTCTACTGTGTACATTTGCCAGGGTCACATTCATTTTATTTGCAAACTCTATATAAATAGTACGGTAACACAAGTAGAATTCAGAAAACCACAGCATGGAAATAACATGTTTCGTGTAGTCCACAGGATGTTCAGCTGGAGCAGAGAGGATTTGCATTGATTTGCATAGAATTTACATCCCATTATACCTATATCACAATTAGCTATACTACACCTTCCTGCATTTAGAATTTTTGAAAATCATTCCCATCATTGTCAATGTAAAGATCCAGCAACAATATCACAGGTGTGATGATGTCACGGTGTGATGATGTCATGGTGATGTCAGCAGCGACGTACATACATTATTATTTATAGGAAGGGAATAGACCTGGATATTTACATCACATATAACAGAACTGTAACTTCTGGTTATAAAAAGCTCAGTGATTTTCTTTGTACTAACGTAAGGAGGATGCAAAACCTTCATTTTCGCCATTCATCTCAAGCCTTTACAATTAGCAAGGGCATATAATTGAGCAAGGAAGAGACAAAGCCACGGCTCTGATTAACAGCAACAAACTGCTCTGCTGATGTAATTTTCTCTAAATGCTTCCAGCTCGGAGCTGATCTTGGCAGGTTAACCCTCGCTCTGCTGGGTCGGCCTCGCTCCTCCGTGAGCTATAAACCGGTTGCTGGGTTTAGCTATAAACATTTTTTACTTTGACAGTGGTCCAGGGCCAGGCAATGAGCGACGATACACTGTATCTGTCTGTGATAGTTGCTTTAGAGCAATAAGAAAATCGCATTGCCTGGATCTCTTCTAAAACATTGTTACTCATGTATCCACCATGGGCGCAGGGCATGCAGTGCATACGGGCCATGGGGTAGCCCTGTCCGGGCCCCTTGACTTATGGGTCCACCCTACAGCATGGTGGGAGGAGGGCTCAGGTCTATAGGAGGCTAGACCCGGCATTGGGATCCTTTCTGGGACTGGCCCCACCCCGGGAACCAATGTCCTCTTTACAGTAGGGATCAGCCTGACTGGCACAGCTCCCTGTCCGTCAGCCTAGGACTGCTGATCAGGGATCAGAACCAGCCAATCAGGGCCGGGGTGGATCAGCTCCTCCTTCCTGGGGGTCCAACAGGCTCCTCTCATGCTCCTCCCCCCCACTTCTGTTCCTCACTTTCCCTCTCTCCCTCTACTCCCCTAAGCTCCACCCACCTGCCCTCTCTGTGGTCCAGCCCCCGACTCCACTAATTATATATACATATATATATATATATATATATATATATATATATATATATATATATATATATATATATATATATATATATATAGTTTTTAATTTGTGTGGAGTTCTTTTATATCATTCTGTTCGATCTAATTACCAAACTGCAGGGTTTGTTTTCAATAGAGCTTATTAAGGCTTTTCACGCACATACACATACATGACAAATGTGGATTTAACCTAAATCCGCGTTTCATAAATATGCGTGATGTAAGTGTGAATTAGGATGTATGAGCTTTTTTTTAAAATCTGTAATGAAAAGTATAATATTTACGAGAGTGCTCCTGGAAACAACAACGTTGTAATGTGTAATTACAGATGCGCATACAAAACTGAATGTTTACCTGTCGTAACGTATGCGCATGTTTTATAAGGCGCATATTTAAATAAATACATGTTTTATGCAGGGGTGACAGAGCTCTAAGTGGCAGGGCTGTGTTTCCCACTGACTATATCTGAATATGGAAATTATCAAAAGCAAATGGGCTGAACTGGAGTTTGTCATTTGAACCTGTGGTGCAGCAGTCTGTATGTAACGCTGGAAATAAGAGATGTCACTTTATAATTGCCCCCTCGGTTGTTGAACACGCTGCGGGTTTAAGCCCACAGGCGACGTCATACAGTAAAGTGACAGAGAATATTCCCCCCGCAGAATCACTCTACAAATATAACATTTTGTCATGTTCCCAAATTCATTTTGAAATCGTTTTAGAAATGTTTCTTAAGGTATCAGTTTGATTCTGGCTGTCTCTGGTCTGTCATGTACCAGATTATTCACCAGTACATTAGTTTCACACGTCCTTGTCTTGTCCTTCGTCTGACTCCTTTCATATTAAAATATCAAAAGTCAAATATGAGATAAGGGAAATGTTTCATAAAACCTTACAGAACAAGTTCAAAAAGCAAATATTAAACTTTAATGTCTTTGAATATATTTACAGAGGTCACATGTTACCGGTGAATGCCAATTTCATTGGACGTGTCACTCTTGGATCCCTATGGGGCTGTAAAGCTGTCGTTTACCAGGGTTAAAGGGGGTTATTGAGCACAGCCATTTTAGTGGTTGGTGTATGTTATCCGTATATGATCAGAGCAGAGAGAGTCTCAATGTTATACAGAATTGGTTCATTGAACTAGCAGACTTACTGGTACCATCGCAGACACTAGGTCAGTGTTGGGCGACCTGTTATACTTCAAGGGCCGTATGTACGGCCCTCTAACCTTCAAAAGGGGCGAACATTAGCTTTAATATCAAGAATTAAAAAGCAGCCCTACATCTCTTATCCCAAAACAAGTTGCCCCTCACTTGCTCCAAAATTCCACCACATGCCCTCAGTTCCCACATGTACTCCAACCCTGTCCACATGCCATACAGACCTCTCCCTTGCCCCACATGTCACTTAGATCTTCCCACATGCCACGGAGACCTCCATACATGTGCCTCAGAACCCCCCCTCAAATGCCACTGGCTAATCTGGTAAACTTTAGTACAAAGACCTTTAGATCGAAGCCTACAGAGGAAGATGGGAGAGCTGGTGGTGCAGAAAACACCGCGCTAACCCCCCCCCTCCTCTGATTGGATGTGCTGCATGACTTCCCTACCGCGCGCTGAGGAGGTCACGTGATGCAGAAGCCGTCAGCTCTCGTCCAGTCTTATCCTCTGCAGAATAAGTCAGATCAGGAGCGAAGTCTCTCCCTGCTGAAAGCTACTGAACTAGGTCCTATAAGAGGAATATTCTTAGTCATTCATCCCCAACATTTACGTTAGGCATATATAATTCAAAAAGATAAATGTATAGACTTATATTCTATTTAAGATGTGTGACACCCCAAACCTTCAATTAGGATAAGGCCAGAGGGGATCTCTCAACCTGATTTGGAGAGCAAGACCATACTCTATTTTTGGATCCACACTCCCAGGGCCTGGTTAGGGATCAGTCCCCCCCTAGGCTAATACACTTGTAGCACCCTCTTCACCTTCCATGCCAAGGTAATAACTCGTAGGCAAAGTCATATTGTGGAAAATCTCATATGACTCCTGTCATTGCTGACATTTAAACCGATGCAGAGAAAGTAGCCAGACAATATGACCAGTTTATTTTATCATTATTTTACTGTCTTTGTGGCCATTCCTGTGTGTGCTTGTCACCTTCTACGTGGTGCGCCTCTCCGCTCTCTGTATTAATACAGCACTGACAGCTCAGCTTTATAGATTATTTTTTTATCAAAAATATAATTTATTTAGAACATCCGTAATTACGCTTGAGGTATAATTACTATAATAGTCAAATTATCTGGTACCTTTTATGATGGCTTCAAATGTTTTACAGGTGAATTTCTACCCTACCTCTTTAGGAGTATAATTCCTGTATATCTACCAGCAAGGGATGGAAATGTGCATTCAGCATATTTAGCAATGCTTCGTTCTCCTTAGTCTTGATAGAAATAATTTTTTGGGGCATATCGGGCAAATAGCAAAAGCCAGACCTCTCCAGTCCTAATTGCTGAGATCCATGTATTGAGACTAGGGGGTATATTTACTAAACTGCCGGTTTGAAAAAGTGGAGATGTTGCCTCTAGCAACCAATCAGATTTTAGTTATTTATTTTGTACATTCTACAAAATGACAGCTAGAAACTGATTGGTTGCTATAGGCAACACCTCCACTTTTTCAAACCCATAGTTTAGTAAATATACAGCTGGGATTCATTGACAGAGGAAAGTCAAGTTGCCACTGTGGAGATGGCAGACTTTATTTTTATATAATTTGTCATCAGTGACATTACCGGTTTAGGTGTAGAAAATGCAAAAGAAATTCACTCTGATATTAAAGTGTGGTTGTTAAAAAACAAAACAAAACGTAAAACAGGAACAATTCGTGCAGCGTCTGAAAGGGAGCCAGCGCTTCTGCATTGACGAGAATCACTGACACAATCCAGTTAGTCAAAACGCGTCACAGAAATGATACATCAGTGGGTTCACAACAACCCCATGTAATAATGGCATTTACAAACCATCACCAAGAATCCCTCTCACCGAAAGGGAAACTCTATTAATGATCCCAAAACAAAAATCTATCAATGTTGGGAATTCTATAAATAAAATAAATCACAATCACTTGATGTTTCTAGCAGATCTGTTATAAGTAATAGATATAAAAATTCAACTCACAACTAAATTGCATTGATTAAACAACCCCAGACGCGTTTCTCCAACACGGGGTTATTTCCTCAGAAGAGCGTCACGCAGAGAAACGCGTCAGGTCGTAATTATTGTGACATACAGGTATCTTTATGGTGTCTGATATTTATCTTTCCTGAGCGTTAGAAGCACAGACACAGGTACAATTTGTTACTCTGGAGAATCCCATGTTCAAATCAATAAATTCTGTGATATTATTTCCATCTGATTGAATGCTGTTTGCTGTGGAATACAGATATTGTATACAACTTAGAAACTTCTTTCTATCTCTAGGAATATATGGGCAAATTTCTTTCTAATTGCGAGTCTCAGGGATTACAAGCGATATATTCATTCATTTCTTCATTTGCTGGCAGACTATGATACAAATGTGATTATACTAGATGATTTATATACCTTAAAGACTTAGAGCTCAAATGAATTGGTTCTATCTTTCTTGTAACTCTGTTTAATATAATTTCTTGCGAGATGATGAGTTTTATATCTGATCCGTACAGGCCTGTTAGAAACATATGGTGATTTAGCTTGAGTTATTTACATAAAAGTTTGTGCATTTGGGACTTGCAATCCTTTCCGGAGCAAAATCACCTTTTCCTCTAACAGCTCTCAGGCATCGGTCGGGGTATTTTGTGAGTGGTTGTTGTGAGTTATGCAGAAAATTTTTGAAAAGAGGAAGAAAATGTCTCCAATTCTGCAACGTTTGTGCGGAAAATAGTGGAAAGATTCATGAGTTAATGGTTATCCGGTGGAATATTGGTAGAAGCAGCGTTATCAGTGGGCAGAATGATCAAAATAGGCCCCACGGTCCATGTCCTAGTGTGTTGTCTGGAATTGTACTCTAAAATCAGTCCGTTATATCCCCAAATATGTGGAAGCGAATCAACAATGGATAACTCCTAAATGTATATGTCCTTGACCCTGGTACTCTATTGTACCATATAAGGTGGGGCAATGTATTGATTTGAAATAAAGAAATATTCAGAGACAATGGAAACAAGATTCCATAAGATGTAAAACTGAAAATGTAAATGTTTTGCTGTAATTGATATAAACTGATATACTGAGTCACAAACCATGGTGGTGAAATTTGTGAAAGGTGTCCTAAATCAGCTGAATCAGCACAAACAGTAATTCTAGGGCTGCCTCAGTTAGTGAATTGATATCTGTTATCCTTGTACACATTGCACACCTCCCAACTGCCCCGATTGTGGCGGGACAGCCCAGATTTGCGAGCTTCAAAAAGGGGTGGAGCTGATATTGAAGAAGGCGGAGCTGCATCAATAGTGGGTGTGGTTGATTGGATAGAGGGCGGGGCCGGTGCCAGCCTCTGCTGTGTGCAGTTTGCATCTCTGTGATGCCAATAATGTTGCCAGGCTGAATTCTCGTGAAAATTGTTTCACCCAACACAATGTACCTAATCTCCAGGGACAGTTACAGTTTTTCGAAATTTGTCCCTGAAAATGTCCCAGTTTTTTCAGTATTGTCCAACTGCACAATACAATTCTCCTAATTCTGCAATTCTGGCCTTGTCTTCTTATCATCTGGGTGTTAGACTCCAATTGTCCTATTGCACTATTATCAGAATAATGACATTATGGAAATTCTCATGAATTCTCAGAGTGGAACTGAAATCCCGAAGACCCCTCCCGAGCTGTATGTATATAGGCATCACCACCCCCTCCTACATTTTTACTATGGGGCCTGATCGGTAGGACACCCCTGTTCCCTGCCACTATATACTGTTATCAAGAATCCTACAGAAGCTGAGGTGGACCATGAGCTACAGCTGTAATAATTAGCCACTCAGCTGGTATTGACATAGAGGTAATTAAGTATTGCAGAATAGGATGCCGGCAGCATCTTGATTGCAAGCAGCCTTCACTCGTATGATTATTAATTGCTGCTAATGGCTGATTCTCCGTTGCAGAAAACTGATAAAATAAGGCGAGTTATCAGAGCATCCTGTCTATAAACCCCAGCTCCAGCTTTATCCTAACAAATGCTAAGGCCTATTAGTATTTACAGACAGAGAGCAGGCAGTGACGTTTCTAATTTAAATGCCGTCTCCCTAACACCTTCATGCAGCCTGAGCTTGTTTCAGCGGGGAATGTAACACATTGTATTCCAGAATGTACGTAAATCAAGGGGTGTAAAACTTGTATCATAGCAAAAGAAACAATGATTTTATTATTAACTTCTGCTGCAAAATCAGGCTCAGCGGTGAGGCTGGCAGGAGGAACAACTTCAATAATAAACGTACAATCACTCATTTTAAATTCAATATATGTCGAGCAATACATCCAGATGTCTGGATGTTCTGCCTCCATATGCCAGCTCAGGTTGCCATCTGTATATGAAGGCCTTCGAGGGAGAGTGGTGGATGCCCCCATTAGATTGGCAGATAGAGTAGAACACGATGATAAGCTTGATGACAGCCGGCTAAAAGGGGCCTTCATTGTCCAACAGTTGGCATCACCCACGAGGTACTTTGCCGACACACCTTGCTAGTCAATACGAGCCATTCCCAGCTGGCAAGCCGATGAGGATTGAAGGGGAAGTGTTTTACCAAACCGCTCCCATGGTCCTGATTTTGAGGATAAGTTCCACTGTGTCAACTACTTGGTTCTTTTCTTAAGGAGAAGGAATGATCATGGGCCCAGACACTGCGCTCTCACATGGAGTATAGGTGAGGCCATGCAATCATTCCTTTCATAAAGGTTACACCGATGTAACAAGACGAAGAAGAACCAACAGTTTGTTCAGCTGTCCCCGGGTTCTTATTCCTTATGCATGGACAAATGCATAGTACCACTTCTCTTCTTCTCTAGATTAGGACAACTGGGTAGCATGTTACACAGTGGTTAGCATTGCTGCCTCACACGTAGGTGGGAACATAGGTGCGATTCCAACCAGTGCACGGTGTGAAGCTTGTATCGGTTTCCTCCAACAGTCCTAAAGCAAACATTAATTGGCTGCTCACAAAATGGAGTGTGTGTGTGTGTGAGGTAGAGAACTTAGATTGTGAGCTTACATGGTATTCTCCGCAAAGCGCTGTATAATATCTTGTTGCTATATTAACATTGACAAGAACTGCAAAGCAACACTTTTGCTGTTCTGTATGTTGGGATATTGTGACAACATGTTGAATAATGTTCTTTAAATTATTAACATCTTCTAAATTGTATTATACTAGACACAGTTAAACCACACCCACTAATTTGCATAACCATTCATAGTAGATTTTTGCAATTGTGTTTCCTGCGCAGTGCGCTCACCATAATAACTGCTTGGTTATCTTGATAGGATGATGAAAACATGGATGAAAGAAGGTTCTTCATACAGAATCACTTATGGTCACTATGTGGATAGAAAAAAAAAGTGAAAATAATCTGGACTTATGTCTAAGTTTCTTTAAATAAACCCTGCAAATACAAAAGGTAAATTAGGTTTAAATAGCTAAAAATGTATGACCCGGGGTCCTACAGACCAATATCCCTGCTTAACATTGACTATAAAATTCTAACTAAAATTCTAGCAGAGAGACTAAAATTTATTTTACCCTCCATTATACACACGGACCAATCAGGTTTTATTTGGGGTCCCAACTCTGTCACAGACATATGCAGAATTGTGACGGTCTTATCACACATACAGCATATCCAAACCCCAGAGGTTAGTCTCCTCTTTTCGCTGGATGCGGAAAAAGCTTTTGACTTAGTGACATGGGACCACTTGTATGAATCTTGGAGAAGATTTGGTTTTCCAGAATCTTTTATACTGACCATACAAACATTATACCATGAACCCCAGACAGAAATAATCACAAATGGTCACATATCACCTCTATTTAAAATTCAAGGAGGCACGTGCCAGGGGTGTCCTCTGTCCCCACTACTCTTTGCAATAGCGTTGGAACCATTGGCTATAACCCTCAGTGAAAACCCTAATTACTCAGGCATACGAGTCCGTTCAGAATCATGCAAATTAGCGCTGTTCGCTGATGATATGCTATTAATGGTTACACACCCTGAAAAATCTATCCCCACAATTGTTGAGATAATGGAGAACTATGGCTCCTTTGCAGGCTATGAAATTAACTTTCAAAAATCTGAGATCCTCCCTATTTCGAATGCTATAATAGACACAATCCAAGTTAAAGTTATTTTCAAACTTCCGCTTAGTAACACAAAAATTAAAATACTTAGGTATATACATTCCCTCTTCTCTAAGTAATCTCTATAAATTCAATTATTTACCCATCATAAGAAAAATGGAATTTATGCTTCCTCTATGGTTACTTGGTAGAAATTCTGTGATTAAGTCTGTCGTTTTTCTCAAGCTTACGTATCCGATGCAGATGCTCCTTCTCTGTCTTATTAGAACTGATGTATATAGGTGCACCAAACTCTTCACATCCTTCCTATGGAGAGGTAAACGTCCAAGGATTCACAATGCTAAACTTAGACAAAGCGGTGGAATTGGTTTCCCGGATGTAATGGCATTTATGCTCTTCGCTCTTTTCTGTTACGCTGTGGGCTGGCTGTTAAGGCAAGAATACTTTATGAATTTGTCTTTAGAAACCAAACTAGTGCACCAATATTCATTGGCAGCACTCCTTCACCTTCCCAAAAAATTGATCCCAGAAAAAATAATGCAAAACATCTTATTTTCAGACACCTATAAGGCCTGGAATATTATAACGAAACGCTTAAAACATCCTCGTTCTACTACACACTATATCACTATTTGGGGTAATCCTCCATTTCCCCCGGGTATAGACAATACGGGATTCTCCACCTGAAGAACCAAAGGTATTGCTTCACTAAAAGATGTGTTTGACCCTGGAAGCACCCTGCTCACTTTTCAACAACTTAAAAGAAAAATTTAACCTACATAATGCCCATTTCTTTATGTATTTACAGGTACATCATTACATCATGGCGCACGCGAATAATAAACTATTTCTCCCCACAACTAGTACCTTAGATGACCATTTATATTTCTCTAAGAGACAGAAACTCAGAATAGATTTCTTTATCAAGATTTACTCCCATCTGATATACCTAAAATTTGGGCTAATACATGTAGATCCTGGTTGGGGGATTCTCCTAAACTTAGCCTTGATATAGATTTGCTTAAATATAGCGAAAACATTTTAAAAATGGCTTCATTCTACAAGACTACAAGAGACTCATAAAATTTCTTAACCGTCCCTGTGTATCACAATATCAAAGGAGACGTTATGTTTCGGAAGAATTGGGGCTTTGCCCCAAATGTAAACAAACATACTTATGCATCTTTCTATCATTAACATCTGGTAAAGTAGAAAACTCCAGAAATTCTGGAATAAAATACTAAACTTCTTATCTTCTGTCTGGGGTACTCCTCTTTCAAGTGATCATTTTCTTATGCCATTTTGACAATTGGACCCATCTTATCCCACTCAGAGAATCCCAGCATGTTAAACCGTTCATTACCGTTACCATCACAATAGCTAAATTAGTTATTTTCCGACATTGGATTAAAACATCTCCCCCATCTTTATCAGAAGTGAAACGTGAACTTTCCAATACACTACATTTTGATAGAGGAGCCACTAGACCAGATATTGAGAAGGGGGTTGAAAGATTATACAAGAAATGGGGCCGTTTTATTGATTCCCTTTCACCTTATACTCAAGAAGAAATTGTAAAGATGTTTGAGAACACGACATGGTCTCCACACCGCGCTCTGGAGAGAAAAAGGTTATGGGAATAGTGTGTCTAATATTGATTATGTGGGTTTTGTGTGGAGGTGCTGCCTTCTGACACCCCCCCCCCCTCTCTTTCTCGTACCCCCCCCCCCCCCTCCTCATTTACACTTGATTTTTGACTCCATATCGTGTGGAGGGGACTGGGTACCACTGACCGCTGTATTATACTCTCAGATGATGTCCGCGGTCGACCTGCCTGTTGTTGTTATTGGTGATTTTATTTTGTATTATATGTTTTATTTTAACTAATTGAATGCTTCCAATTTTCTTTTGCAAAATGTCAATCTACTTCTATCACTCCTAGAGTCACTCTTACATGCTGATTAAATAAAGGTTACAACTTATAACTTTCTATGATGATCTTCACTAATCTTATGACATTAAGATCTAAAAGATATAAAGTGAGTAAACATTGTTCACCATAGGATTGTAAACAAGATACCGTTCAATCATCTGTAACACATTCGTGCCATGTGACGTATCTTGATTGGATGTTGTTTTTCCGATGTTACTGTGTAATTGGAAAATTTTCTGATAAAAAAAAAAAAATTAGCTATAAATGTTTTCAGTTTTCCAGTATATATCATAAAACAGCTTCAGTAAGCGATGGTTAATGCTGACCGCACAGACTTGTCACTAATGAGAATCTCATCACTCCTCATTCTCTGTGAGGTCAGGAAAGGTTAAACCCTTCAAGGCACGAAAACTCAGCGCTACAAATTGTTATCATGGGAAATCCGCACATTTCGTTTCTAATTTACCAGAAACACGCCAGCGTCAATTCTGGATATATATTATTTTAAAGGGCGTATGATCCTTACACAGTGCAGGCAGACAATATTCAAAATAATGCAGCCTATACATTTACGAGGAACTGTTGAGAGATGCTCACGTAGTCCAGATTGTCAGTGGAGAAGGCACCATATAGATTTTGTAAATCAATTCAGCAAGCCCCTTATGATACCAGCTCTGTTCAAATTGTTTATGATCATTCCTCAAGGTCTAGTCCACACCACAGCACTGAAGAGTAATATAGATGAATACAGGGCCAATCTAAGGTTTGTGGGGGCCTCAGAGCAACTAGCTTGTGTGTCAGGGGCAAACACAGGATTTGTAGAGGGGGGTTTCCACACCACGCTGCCAGTGGACGTGGTTATAATATTAGACAGTGCTTGGCTGCTCTCCAACTCTTCCTATCCCCATAATATACATGGGCAATGCTGCGTGCACTACTGTTAGGTGCACGCAGCTCTCTTTTCGAGCAGAGCCGTGTGAAGCGGGGGCAGGGTCCAGCCACCTTAATTATACAGTGCCCCAGGTTTGGAGGGGGTTTCCAGGCACTAGGAAACTCCCCTCTGTTTGCCTATGTGTGTGGGGGGACCTCAATTAAATTTCCTGCAGTTATATCAGAGACACCCACCGTGTCCTGCCAGCTGGTTACAGTGATTGTCAGCAGGTGGGTGACCGACGAGCTGACTCTAGCAGTGCTGAAGTGCGCGGCCACTTGTAAATTTGCATTCCTTCTATCAATGCAGTACAGGGGATCCATTACTTTCAAGCCTTTAACAGGGGATTATGCCTGAACTGTAGAACCAGAAGGAGGGCAGTGCTGGAACCATCTCTTAATGTATTGCGTGCCACGCTGCACCAGATCAGATGGGGCAGTGGTGGGCAACCGACCAACGCATGTGCGGTTCTCCAACCTTCCAAAAGAGCTGCACATGTGGACCTCCCCATGCCCACGTTAGATCATGCCACATGCCCATCCGACCTCCGCAAATGCCCATCAGACCTCCCCCTCGTGCCTCTCACACCGCCTCCACTTTTACTTACCATCACAGCTATTTAGGAAGGAGGGAGATTACACAGCACTCCCTCCCTCCTACACCACTGGTGCGCTGTGTGCCCTCGCTGCGTTATGCCACGGCTGGTCAGTCTTATTCTCTGCTTTATAACAAAGCCCCAGTTGAAGGGGATGGGAGAAGAGGGCAGCGGTGGTGAAAGTTTTTGAGGCTCCTTGATGTGTTGTGCCCCAGGTTAAATTCGCCACCAGGTATGCACCAAATGGATACAAGAGTATGGGTCTGTAGATGGATGTTGTTTAAAGCATTCCCTTTTCTGCCGCACAATGGAAGAATTCAATTTTGTTTTGGGAACCAATGTTTGCAAGAATGTATCCATTCAGTAGGAACTGGTGATATGTTTTAGTGATGTTACCAGTGGGCTTGATATTGGTTCAGACTCGAGAATGTCTGTGCACATTAATGATCAGGGAAAGAGAGAGTAGGTGTTACAGAAGGGTGCACAGAGTATGCTCACGAGGAGATATACTGCCCCTCAAAACCATAGCTCTATCTTCACCATGAGGTCCTCAGTAAATCATTTAATGTGCACTGGGGCGTTTAGATTTGCTGAAATCACTCACCAGGTGTTCTGCCAGGAAATCGATGCGAGTTCACCCTTGAGATAGCAGCACACATTACACTTCCATCTCATTTCACACTCAATATCTCATTAGCACCACAAGCGCGGTGATCTTCCTATAATCCAGCTCATGAACGGTTATGGAATGGCCACATGGACCAACGGCGGTAAAATCTCAGAAGCGGTTCGGTGCGCTGCGTAGTGTGCGCACTTCTCATTTTATTCTTACAATTTTTTTAGACGTTATAAAAATTAAACCATGGTCTCAACTAATTATTGCCATGTATTGATTTTATACAACTGGTATTCAGCAGGGTATGGTGGTATATTGGGGGGCTGACAGAATGTTATGGGGCAACACAGAGGTAACAAAAAAATATTAATCCGCTCGGATTCAGAGTTTAAATTAATTCCAAATCTAGTAAAACATAAATAAATAACTTAATACACCTCAAAACTTGTTGTTACTAAACTAAAATAATACAATCATGTCACCAGGTACACAATAGGGTGCAGAATCTATATGGCACAATACCTCTATAGAAGCACTAATGCACATATATTTGCTGTTCTATAGACACTGTACAAAGTCATGTCCCATCTGCGCTTTTTTTAAAGTGAAAAGCGTACATTAAAAAACACAGGTTACCATCACATCTTCCCCCTATCATTAGTAGAAACGTAGACATTTATCTTCAATTACACTGCTTGCGTCATCCTAATTTAGCCATAAAAATAACCGTACAGTCCACAAATGTACTGTTACAGCATAAAGATGGTGCTTCAGCAATCTTACACTACGTCTTCAGTCTACACAAAATATTCCAAATGTTCTGCTCTCTTTTTCTAATCTTCCTATTGTGATAACCGAAGCTACATTTATTAAAGGGGATGTAGATTTTAGTACATCATGTTATTGCAAATATGTCCCATGTTCAGGGCCGGATTAACCATAGCGCTAACTGGGCTGCAGCCCAGGGGCCTATGGCATCCAGGGGGCTCTTGAAAGAGCTCAGCAGTAGTATTGATTGGTCGGGGGCGGGGGTGCCCCCGGCACGATCAGTGCTGCTGAGCACTTTCACTGCAGTACTTCCCCGGTGCGCTGTAGTCTCCTTACTGAGGAGGTCTCGCAAGTCTCACTCTCACGAGATCTCCTCAGTAAAGAGCATACAGCGCGCCGGGGAAGGAGGTAAGTGCTGGGGGGGGGCCCTCATGGGGGAATGGAGGCCCCCTTAGCCCAGAGGCCTCCATTCCCTTAATCCGGCTCTGCCCATGTTCAGCAGATGAGGACAGTTAGACTCATCTAAGCGCAGAATATTAACTGCACAGTTTATTCATATCTTACAATTCTGTAAATGACTATAGTGCAACCAAAATGAGAAGAAAAAAATCATTTAAAAATGTAATTTATAAAAGATGTAAAATGGAGTTTACAGTGTAAGAAATGTTTTCTTAATTATAATTAACATTCCTGTTTATATCAGTTGATCCGGATTACATAATTGAGATCACAATCTCTGCAGGTTGCTCAGAAAACAAGCTTATTATCACATAATTTGTGCTGCATGCTCAACTAAAGGAGAACTTAATAAATAAGTTGGATGTAGGAGCGTATATTCAGAATGTTCTTATGCTCTGATTGGATACAAGTTAGCCTAACCCTGTGACTAATCTGATTGGATACAGTTTAGCCTAACCATGTAGCTGTTCGAATGTTCTGATTGGATACAGATTAATCTAACCCCTTTTATTTACTTGATTGGCTAGAGCAGAAAATAACTTATGCAACAGCTTCTCTTACAACATTTCATACAGATAAAGAGACGTATAAAGCTAGTATAAAGCTAGTATAAAGCTGACTGCAAGCAGTGTCGTTGAGCAGTTAAGGCAATTGCCAAACAGATAGATCACTGTCAAATTTGGCCACACACACACCGTGGCCCATTACCGAGAACACAGCCACAGAGGACACACATGTAACAATCAGGGTTGGCAAAACTATTAGTTGAACCTCAATGATTTGCTTTGGCAGTCAATGGTTAGTGGGCACCTAAAACACTGAGTGACATATGTCAATCATCTAGTATATTTTATGTTTTATTTTATCTAAGGTCGAACAACAATTGTAAAACAATTACAATACAAAAAACGGAATCAAACATAAACTGAAGAAAATAGTGGAGAGCATTAAAAAAAAAAAAAAAACACACTGAAAAAGAAAATTAAGATCAATTATGGAAATGTCAACCAATATTTTCATAGTTTACATGGGAGAAAAGTTAGGGAGAGGAGGGGCGGAAAGGGTGGTTTGTAGGCCAAGGGGTAAAAAATAAAGAGCCTGGAAATTGCTGAAAGAAGGGGTCAAAGGCAAGTTTGTCCAGTGTTTCCAATGCCCCCAGGGCATCTACATAAAGAGCGCTGGCTGGTGACTCAGAGAAACATTAGGCAGCTTCTTACCTGTGAAAGAACAATTAAAACTAGTGGAATTTAATAGTTTTTGTCAATAGTTGGTAATTGGTAGAAACCGAAACAAGAATCAATTATCAGGTCATACATAAGTCACCATAAACTAACACACTTTGGATCACTGATACATTTGCAGATAATTATTGACATTTATTTATGTAGCGCCAACATACTCTGTTGCGCTTTACGATTGGGGACAAACACAGTAGTAAAACAAGACTGGGTTACAAAGCGGTATGAGGGCGCTGCTCGCCAGCTTACAGTCTGTAGAATAAAGAATGTTTCAGATTCCTCTGCTTCTGCTGTCCGGTGTGAATAGACATTATATAGCCCAGGGTGCTGTGATCCTTATCCATGTATGATATTCATGTTGTACATTCTACTGCATGAAACACATCTGAATTGAACAAAGCAATACTCCTGTGTGAATAGACTGGAAGATGCATCTATCTATCTATACAAGTGGAAGTAATTACACTTAATCTCAGCTTTTACTGATTGAGAGGCGATGATATTTTCTCTCAGAGTTACCAGTATTGTGCTCTGGTTACTGTGCAAAGAAACATCAGTCAGGAGTGGACTTGGGGGAAGAGGGGGGGGGGGGCAGAACTTAGACAGCTCCAACAACTAGAGGAATGGTTTCATGCTGAGGAATACCCCCTCTGCCCCCGACATCCTATGTCACATGGGGCGCACACCACATGACAGGCGCCCTCCCCACTGTGCAGGAAATGAGAGGCAGACGGCAGAGTCTGTCTCTCCAACACTGCGCTGGTGGCTGAAGGTAAGTGTGAGAGGGGGAGGGGCGGCTGTTGCTGTAATACAGGTGGACGCTGGGCTATTTATTTAATGGTGTGGGTGGCTGCTAATCATAGCGGTTAGGATATATTAATTTATTAGTAGGGACAAGTTATTTGAATGCGGGGGCTATTTAATTTAATGGTGGGGTCATGGTAATGCCTATTTATTTATGGTGGGGTGACTTTATTTAATGCAGTTTTTGGGTATTAATTGAATCCTGTGGCTCTGACCATAGACCAGCGATGGGCAACCCGATATCACTAAGATCCGTGCATGTGGCCTTCCAACCTTTAAGAGGGATGTAAATTACCCTTGATTTCAGTAACAAAAGAAAAGCCCCACACCCGCATCACTCATCCCAAAATGCCCCCACATGCCCACAGACCCCCACATGTACTCCAAAACTCCCCCACTCACTGAGGTTCCCATGACCACCCACTCCTAATCTAGTAACTTAACTGACACTCATTAAACAATTAATTTAAATTCATTTTATTAATACCAGTTTAAGAATTTGTTACCTTCAGCCTGGAGTCCACAGAAGAAGGCGGGAGACCATTCAGTGCAGAGTACACTATACTCCCTCCTCCGATTGGCTGTGCTGTGTGACCTCACTGCAGAATTGGTCACATTAAACAGAAGCCGGCTGCTCCCGTTCAGTCTAACAGAGAATAAGTGAAACTGGGGGCATAGAGGTGGGGGCCGCTTGCCTGGCCGCCTGTCGGTCATCAGTGCCACAGACAGATTTTATGTAATAAGAAAACATTTGTTGCTTGTGAGTCACAGCATATAAGCCAGTCTGCAAATGTGAGTCACATTCCTTTACTTGATACATTTCCAATTTAATCAAAAAATTTTCTTTCATCTCCAAATATCCACAAGGTTGTTGTGTGGGAAGGACATGTAGTTTAGCCTTTAAGTGATAAAATAAAGCATGCATGAAAAAGCTTAAACCAGTTTAAAGCATAATTGATGGAAGTCTGATCAAACATTATAAGTTACTATAACAAACACACACACACACACACACATATATATTTTGTTGATTATTTTTTTTTTGAGGCAAAGGGAGTTGTTTGCCACATGCTTCTGAGAGAGGAGTTAGGTATTTAGCTGGAAGTCTGCAGAGAAAGGCTGCAGTGTTACACATGTGTACAGTAGTTCACCTAAGTTAAAGAGATATAGGTGGAAGACATATGTGTTACACAATAATAGTAAAGAGCCTGATTTAAAGTGCATATTTTGAAGTGCTTTAAAGGCATCTCTTTCCACAGCTAGCAGCAGGCTGCGTCTACAATCAAACAGAGCACCTGCAAAGAACTCCCTTTTAAAGGCAAGGTGTGAGTTTCATCTGTCCTTCAAGTTAGGGCTGTGGGAGGAGTGTAAACTTTTTAAACCTGTCCCTTTCTTTCATGCAAGGTGACCGATGCCGGACAGGGGCCGGTGTCTAGGGAGCTGGTTCCTGTTACTTTAGCGTTAGGGTTACAAGAAAAGTGTGAGCAGATTGAGCTCCCTCTGAACAGGCGGGAGGGAAGGGGTTAAGCCCGTATAGTAACATGTATGGAATAGTTCTAATTAATGCCACAGGTGGCCGTGCCACGTTTATGCAGCGGTTCCAGCAGAGTTTTTGGAATGGGGTTGTTAAGATCTCCAAGCTTTGTGAGCCTGACAGTTAAACCCACTCATCCTGAAGAAATAATCAGCATCGCATTACCCTGAAAGTGCTTCTCACAGCTCGTAGTGATTTCTCTTTCTCTTTAATTTAGAACATTTTCATTTGCAACTGTTTATTCAGATTTCCCGATGACAGAAACATTAACCCAGTCAGCGCCAGGGAGGCAGGCGGTTCTCTGCACGGTAATACATTGCTTGGTAAACAGTATAGCGGCAATCTATCCGCATTCTCCTCCTGGGCTTCCTCAGCCATGTAACCCTTTCTTGCCAGGGATCTGTGCCAAAGCTGCAAATAAGGATGCCGCACCATTTCTTACATTTTCATATCAGGTTGGTTCTCCAGAAACAACTTATTTCGGTAACAGTTCTGCTGCCCATCGGTGTATACGCACTTCAGTATTTGTCTGCCATCGTTCCATCGTTTATAGTCATTTTTAGGTTTCAAATGAAACGATTCGATGTGCCGTGGAACGCTAAAACGTGATTGTGGGAGCCAGGGGCAAACGCAGGATTTGTAGAGGGGGGTTTCCACACCACGCCGCCAGTGGGCGTGACCAGCATGCATGGGGGTGTGGCTATAATTTTAGACAGTGCTTGGCTGCTCTCCAACTCTTCCTATCCCCATAACATACATGGACAATGCTGCGTGCACTACTGTTAGGTGCACGCAGCTCTCCCTTTTTAAGCAGAGCCGTGCGAAGCAGGGGGCAGGGTCCAGGCACCTCAGGCTTAGATGGGGGGGGGTTCCAGGCACTAGGAAAGCCCCCCTCGGTTTGCCTATGGGAGCGCACACACTAATGGAATATAAGACCAATGGTCATTTGTCGTGTGATTGACCGAATAATCAGGTGAAAACCTGTAGTGTGTACCCCGGCTTTCTTCAGCCAAGTTAATTGATTGAATGGAATAAGACTCCAGGTGAGACCTGGGTACCGTACAAGACTCTTCTGGAGGCACAAGTAGGTACATTATTAACGGTGTCCTTAGGTGTAAGCCAGAATACAATAAGCTGTTTTATCTCAGGCTGAGACATTCCCAGAAACAAGACGTAAATGTGGGACAGACGCACAGCGACGGCACAAATCTATCACTGGCCGATCATTTCCTACAGGGATTGAAGAGCTGATATTACAGCAGAAGACAAAGAGGCTGCGACATTTCTGTGTATTCTCTGTAAGTGCCGCTATTATGTCCTTGTGCTCTTATGATGTCAGCAGATAAACACTTGTTTCCGGGGATGAACGAGGAGTAGAGACCGTAGTGAATGTTACTTTGCAGTTCATTCACATAGTCATAAATAGAGGTTTCCATCAAAGAAGCTTCTAATGTACCTCACTGATTCCATGTCAATACCACAGGGTAAGCCTTACATGACATGTAAATATAGAGTAATGTCCAGTAATCCATGAAGGGAGATATGTTCTTCACTGCGGACACTTTGGAGGTTTCCAGAGCCTTGTTTCATGTGTTCCCGGTACAAACTCTGCCTCCCAGATTCTGCCTTTAGTAGATTTGATTATAGATTTTACAAAAAGGTATCTTATTGCCACCCGATAAAGGAATACTGGGGGAAATGTTAGTGCCCCCCCTCTGTCCTATGCGCCACTAGGAAAATGTATTAACTAAATGAAAATCAGAACGGGTGCAAAGTATTTATTTTACTGGTGAATTGATTTAGTGCTAAAAAGTGTAAAAATAAAACTTTGCAAATTTTTCTGAAAACGCGAATCACTATATTTAGAAATAGCGACTAACCATCATCATTACCATTTATTTATATTCTGCAACGCTGTAGAGAGAATTCATTCACATCAGTCCCTGCCCCATTGGAGCTTACATAGCACACACACACACAGACAGACTAGGGTCCATTTGATAGCAGCCAATTAACCTACCAGTATATTTTTGGAGTGTGGGAGGAAACTGGAGCACCCGGAGGAAACCCACGCAAACACGGGGAGAACATACAAACTCCACACAGATAACACCATGGTCGGGAATTGAACTCATGACCCCAGCGCTGTGAGGCAGAAGTGCTAACCACTGAGCCACCGTGCTGCCCAATCGACAATTTAAATATATGCACTAAAATAGGCTTGGCCAACCTGTGGCTCACCAGGTGTTCTGAAACTACAAGTCCCAGCATGCCCTGCCAGCTATTAGCTGGCTATCTACTGGCAAAGCATGCTGGGGCTTGTAGTTTTACAACACCTGGTGGAGAGATTGGCCAGGCCTGCACTAAAAACTGGTGCAACATAAAAACGGTGGTGTTGTCCATAGCAACCTATACGATTCTATCATTTTTCTACAGCAGTTGAGCAAACGAAAGCCTTTATCTGGCTGTTAGTAACACCACCTTTTTCACAATGTGCTCCAGTAAATCAGCTGATATATAGGATATAATTACAGGATGTTACAACATCACAATGAATTTTCAGGTAGTGTAAAATGCAGGAAAGAAATGTTGGAATTTTCCCTCCTCAGAGTTACAACCACAACACGACTATTACGCACAGATGCCGGCTGCAGCCGATGTATAGAGTATGAGCTCTTGGGAACGGCTGCACATTCCTATGGTATTTGAATTACATTGAACAGAAGGGTCCCAGCCGCCCTGGATACCAAAGAACTTGTCTTTAATGGTCAACTCCTTATCCTGGTTACATTTGTCATATATATAATATTTTAGTATGATCTACTAAGGAGCTGTTTCCTTTCATTTTAATATGTGGTTAATAAACAAAAGAGAGACTAGGTTTTTAGAGGGGCTCCCCAGACCAACAGGCTTTTTTGTTTCGTACTAGGATTAAAACGTAAACTTTACTGATGTAGATTATAACAGATCTCCAATATGAGTGTTCAAAAAGTTTAAAATAACAGCAAAATAAAATGAAGATAGTGCTGGAAATCGAGACGAAAAGTCCATCAACATTAGCTGCGTAACAGATAATATCACATGTATCAGATCTCCGCGATATAATGTATGGGGTCAGCACATTGTACAAAGACGCTAGAGATGTATAGTTCTTTTATGGGATACAAATTTGTGCACTTTAGCTCATTCTATAGTTAGTTGTTTCTTATTTCTTTTCCATTAGTGTCTTTTATACTGTGGAATCGTTTCCATTAGGCACATAAAATTACTGTCAGTTCAATTCACACTCATTGTTGCAGGCTCAATTGTAGTAAATAGTGATGTTTGCCCAGAGTAGCAGATAATTCTGTTACATTGTATCTGTATAGAGCTTTGTCACAATGATCTGTGGTTTGGACCCTCTGTAATCAGATGCCCCTATAATGTGATAAAGTAGATTCAACTGAGAGATCTATTATTGCCTTATTATAATGTAATGAATATCTGAACTTGCTTATATGCCCAATTAATTTATCATATACACTGTCACAGCACTGGATACATATATATATATATACACACACACACACACACACACACACATTTTTGTATATATGTACTTGGCATCTTTACCTGTTTTAGCAACACATTACACATTACAATTATTCAACAAGGTGGTTTCTCCTCTTCTGTCTTATCGCAGTAATTCCGCTAATGGCGCAGAGTGATACCAGAGAATATAAATGTTACTGAGCTCAACTGTTTGTTTTTTTTTTAACATGGGCCAAAATGTTGAACAAGAAATATCTTTATAAAATGATTCTCTACAATCGGTTACTATGACGACATATAGTTATATGCATGTTCAGGGTAAACAATGGATGAAGTGTTTTCAGGCTTATTGGCCAGTTTTCCAACTCAGAATTCCATATTGATACAACAGACTAAATAAGAAACACAGACAATATTCTGTGTTTTCCTCTAGAAAGATGTTTTGCTGTATTTTAGCTGAATATAAACTTAAAAATATATCTGGATAAGAAGAGGAGGATAAACTGTGCTCATTTGCCTTTCCTTAAATGTTAAAAAAATTTTGCTTACTTAGAAGCAAATTCAAAGTTGCCAACTGGATGTTGCCATATCTCTGTGAATGCTTATTCCACATCCCAAGTTACCGACTTTAATCAATAAATAAACTGCCTCAGAATATTGCTATAGCAATGATGCAGCTGCTGCTCCCTTATTTTGATTTGCTGGCAAGATTGGGAGACGCGGGGTAACAATCACCCCTCCGCATCGTCCCAAACACTTATCCCAGCAGTGCATGGAAATACAATCATCTTAAATCTTCAATCTGCCATCAGCATTAATGTTCAGGAGCGATGTCACCTCATCTCCCAAATCACAGTGGAAGAGGGGGAGGGAGCATACAACACGGGAGAGAGCAAATAAATGGAGTAATTGAAAAGGAGAAAAAAAGAACACCCAGGAGGAGAAAACAGTGGGGGCAGCACAAACAGGGGTATGTGGGGAGATATGGCAGTGTGCGCACAGATTTATTATATATCATTGGGGACGGGCAACATTTTCAAAACTGTTCCTCTGAATATTTGTCTCACTCTGCAGTTGGCATAACGACAGATCCGCTATGAGTCTAGTAGGCCCACACGGAGGTCCGCCGTCCGCACCTGAACCACACACTCATCCTCTACTCACCCGAACTCTGCAGCATGTGACCTGCGCCCATTGTATCATCTGTGACAGATCTACAAACAACACTCATTAACATCACCAAAATATCACATTTCTGGTCTCACACTGACTTCCTGCATTTGTTGTTCCAATCGGTTATTAAACTCCAATTATAAAATCATCTCAGGATTCATATAATCTGATGCAGAGAGAGGGACTGCCTCCCACAAGCAGGGGACATAGTTTGACTAATCAATGTGGGAAATCAGGACCACACATGCTGGGAGCTGGCAGAGTCAGTCTATCCCACCTGCTGCTCACCGCACACTGCCAGAAATACCGGCTAAAACACACAAACAATTCAGACACAGAGCAAGGAGCTAACAGGAGGTTTCTGTGTATTTAAATCTAAAGTCAGCTTTATTGTCTAAATAATACATCCAATTGTGATTGAGACATTGTCTATAAAATCAGCAGCAGTATCTTAGTAATTACAGTATAATAGCAGCCTGAAGGCAGATTATATACAATGTTTCACTACTATCCATCAAATTACAAGGTTTAAGCGTGAAACGCGCTAACACTGCACTATGCAGTGTGGGGGCGAGGGCAATAGATTTGGGTATTGCAGAGTGGGGCAGTATAGGATGCAGTGTTAGGGTGACAGTTTAAGTATATTGTAAGGCGTTAATATAATATAAAGTGTCAGTACAGTGCGAGGTGTATAATGTGTGGGGTGTCTGTATTTTGTGGGGTGTTGATATAATGTGTGTGGGGTATCTGTATTGAGTGGGGTGTGGATGTGTGTGGGGTGTGGATATAATGTGTGTGGGGTATCTGTATTGAGTGGGGTGTGGATGTGTGTGGGGTGTGGATATAATGTGTGTGGGGTGTGGATATAATGTGTGTGGGGTGTCTGTGTATTGAGTGGTAATGGTCCCAAACTTTAAAGCTTGTGGACAGAAGTAGAACTTCTTACCCTGCATGTTATGTCAGTCAATGTTCCACCAAGTCCCACATACATCCTCCTCTCCCTTCTGATGACTGATGTGCCCCAACATCATGCCAAATTAATTAGAAATGTTTACAGAGCAGCCTCCTGCCAAGTTCCCTTCTACAATCTCCCCTCTCTGCCAATCTCTCCATGTCTGTCCTTACTCACACCCCCACCCTTGATACATTTAGGTATCGGCACAATATCATCTATTAGTTACCTTGTCAGACTTGTTTTAGATCTGCGAAGGCCATGTAGAATTTATTACAATGTGTACCCTGCCTTCTGGAATGATGTTACCTATATACAGTACATTTCTCACTTCAATCAACCGTCTTTCAAAGAAAGCAATACCTTACTTGACAGATTTCACAGATATTGTGCTGCTACTAACAGCATTCACAGACACTGTATATATGTAACCGTTCCTGGATCTGATCTGAATATAGATATTTGTGCTACAGTTGTGAGTGTTTGGCAAGTTTTATACTTAGCAATAAGAGGGCGCTGCTTTTACTGGTATAAAATAGAATGATGATTATGTCCAAATAACTATCCCATATCCTGATACCTAAAAACAAAATATTCACAATGCCTATTGATAGGTTATTAAACAATATTCTCCATTTAGTGGCATTATGTAATGAGGGTTTTATTTAGGGTAAGGACAACAAAGCATTGGACTGAGGAGGGAACATTTGGCAGGGTGGCAAACGACTAAGGAACATCCCCTCTAAGAGGATGGTAAATATGATTATTGAACAAAACTAGCAAAGAATTCAACTAAGGGCAACATTGTGTCTCCACTGTCCCCAATACATCTGTGACCACAGATGTGTTTCCTTCCCAACACTGGTCTGAGATGCTACCCATCACTGGCCACTCTGGTGTGTGGGAACACAATTCACAGAAAACGACAAAGTTGCAGGGATTTTAGTTTTGTTCTCCTACTGCATTATGTCTAACATGAAGAAAGGACCTCCGGCACACAACACAGACATATGACAAACAGCTCTTTGTGTCTAAGTTGAAGTATGACTCAACTCCGATAGGAAGAGACTGAACGTGTGGACATTACATCGAGTTCCGATGCAAATTATTAAGACCATAACTTCTGAAATTCCAATTTAAACAATAACTTCAGCAGCTACAAATTTTTAATACATCTAACAAAGTATTTCGGGAAACAATATAATTCTATGATGAACTTATTCATGTCAAAGGGAGCGATGGTCAGATCTTGTGGACCTTTATAGGAATATTTGCTACACAATTCATTCTTTATCTCCTGGGAGCCTAAGATTCATGAAGAGAACGATCAGAAGAGAAAACTGGACATTTATTAATAACTGTATTCTCATAGTGTCATCGTGAACCCAGTAATTTACTACAAGTTTCACAGTCACAGGTGGAAGAACAAAGCAGAACTGAGAATTTCTTCCCATAGACCTCGTCGAGAACATTTTGTTTTACATGACTGGAAGCAGATGTTCTACTCTACACATTACTCAGCACGGACTTGTCAAGTGTCACTCACAGTCAGATGCCTCCGAGACCAGCTCAGTCTTAGCCATTAAGCACAATAAACTCATGCAATGAAGGAAGCAGAATTCTCTTCTGAAATGAGGCTTTGGGTGAGCATGAAGTAAAAGATAAAATGAAGCAGCTTTAAAGTGAGATTTCTCCTTTATTGTAAATGCTTCATTGGGTAAGAAGACTAATTTCTGTATCTAGATTGTGATAAAAGCCTGATCTTGATCACACATTTCTAAAAGACGGACAGAGACTGACTAGAACACCACAAATATCATGGGATGCACCCTGCAAAAAGCTACTCTCCACTCTTTAGAGACACCCCCGCAAGTGCGCCTACCTGTGCAGAGAGGGGGAAAAATCAAGGCTCACTTGCAAAGGTGTAAACCTCACATCAAACTTCAACTTTAGAACCTCTCGTTTTATTAAATCATCAGCAATTTATATAGAGCCACTAATTCCGCAGCGCTGTACAGAGAACTCACATCAGTCCCTGCCCCATTGGAGCTTACTCTAAATTCCCTAACACACACACACACACACACAGACCGAAAAAGACCAAGGTCAATGTAATAGCAGCCAATTAACCTACCAGTATGTTTTTGGAGTGTGGGAGGAAACCGGAGCACCCAGAGGAAACCCACACAAACATGGGGAGAACATACAAACTCCACACAGAGAAGGCCATGGTAGGGATTCAAGTTCATGACCCCAGTACTGTGAGGCAGAAGTCCTAACCATTAAGCCCCCATGCTGCCCACATTAAATTAAACTTTAATTGTTCAGAGTAGATGTGCAACATTAAAAGTGTAGGAGAAGAGCTGAAGACCACGAACTCTGGTACAAAACATTGGCCTTGATCTCCTAGCAAAGAAGATCCTTAAAAATGTTCTCTCCCCACCACTTTCTCTCATTCCAGTAATCATTCTCTGCCAACTAAAATGAGGTTTTGCACTGTTCTGTATAACTGGCTGCACTGGACCCACCTCCTCCCCTCCACCTGTATAAGCCTCTGCTTCTCCGCAAATGCTGAATATGCAGTAATATGCAGTGTGATCTAGGTACACAGCGGGAACAAACCTGATTTGGTGCTATGCCAAGGCTATTTTGGGCTTCATAAATGTTAAACACCCAACAGTTGCACAAAGGGACTTAGATATCAGGTATCCAAGAACTGTTTAAACACTTCTAGTCTTAATTCACCCCAAGCATTAAATTTCAGATATTAATTCATTGGTTGTTTCCCGTGATATTGTAACTAACAGCCAATCAGAGACCAGAAAGTCAGAAATGGAATCTGATAATTTGACACCTGTTTTCAAGGCCCAAACTTTTACCTCTATGGTAATCATATGTATACATGTTTCAAATCTCCTTTGAGGTATGTCTCATGGTCAGATAGCAAGAATGGGCATGTCAAGAAAATGATTACTTACCAATTGTTGAGACTACAGTTCCAACAAAGTAGAACGCCCCAGTAAAATCCCACCTGGGTCTAATGGTATCCACCCTAATTCCAGCCACATTGGCTTCCTCATAGTCCCGGAGGAAGTTGCGTAGGTCACTTTTGCTGAGGTTGTATTTCTGGGTGAAGTTGTCAAACTTATTTTGCCACCTTTCCTTGGCTTCTCTCTCTTTGGGATGCTCAATGGCTGAGAATACAGCGGCCCCACACAGCAAGTAAAGGATGATCAGTATTGCCAGCAATAGGAACCGACCGTTGTCTTCGTTCAGGTGACCAAAACCACAGCAACAGCCACCTCGACAAGCCATTCTCTGCCCCTGGGCAGCAATGACCAGGATGCCGATCTCAAGGGGTTTCAGCTCGTTACATTGCCAGTATGTTCATTTAGGCGCCACTGGACCAAGAATCAACTTTTGCTTCAGATACAGACCAATGTGCATGGTGGATCTAGGAAACATTCTTAACCTTGCACTTAGCTAGAAGGTTTACCTGAAGACGTGTCTTGATTTGCTGGACATTCTAAAATGATCTATAAAGTTTATAAAATGGCAGCCCATTGTTAGTCAACCAGCTGTGCCCATCTGTGCCAGGCATGGCAAAAAAAGGAGATGCCTGGATGGAAATAATTCCATGGACTTGTGTTTGGTGGAATCAAGAGCAGAAGCAGAACATTAGCCCAGCTCCATGTTCATGATGAGTCTATAACCATATCTCATCATATAAATTATGAATAGTTGTCTGGTTAAATCTCAGGTACCCCCAGTAGATATTAACGATGATTGTGCCCTGGTGACCATCAGCTGGGACAGTTTTCTAGCTAACCTTCTCATTTCTTGATGGTTAATGATCGCCTTTTGCATAGACTGTGACTTTATACAGAACATTGAGCTGTTTTATTGAGATGGCATTTCTCACTTATATATTTTCAAGCTCCTTAACACCCTTTGTGCGTTGTTGTACATCCAGTGTAATCCAATGTACTCCCGGTGTGATCCAGGGCAATCTTTTACATATATAGCGCCTGAGCAGTGTAAGACTCTGGACTGACCATGTTTCACGCTGTCTGTGGAATATTAATCACAGATCTACAGAACAAATGATGATACATATGGACGTGTAACTTTCAGAGAGCACATTGTACTTATCTGTGTCGGCTCAGAAGCTCCATGCAGGTCCATTGTGTGAGCCTCTTATTACTGAGCTCAGGACATCATTGTGTCTGGCCACGAGGCGAGTTTAGGTGTGGAGGTGCCCAGTGCCGGGTTAGTAATTGGCTGTAAGTAACATGCCCTCTCCATGCTGACAAATGGCTAATAATGCCATAAATACGCAATTCATATAATCTGATGCGCAAAATGCAACTTTGACTCTACAAACTTCCTGGAGGTGCCAATTATTCCATCCTGAGATTTGCAGTTGGACTTTCACCTCGGGGCTGGGTGCAATATTCCACAGAGTGTTTTTTTTTTTTTTACCTGGAACCACTTGCTAGAAACAAAGGCAATTTCAAGAAGGGGGTAATTATCCTACTCCAGCTCTGATCCTTGCGGGGTGCAGCTGCAATGCCGGCTCCTGGGCAATGATCGCTCCTCTGTGGAGATGCAGCTTCAGCCTGTACAATGCCCGAGTCCCGATCTCTGCTCTCTCCCCCGGGCTCCCCTTTCCGCTGCCTACCAGATGCTCCTCTCTCTATAAAGTCCTTCTGGATTCTGAGCGTAATTCCAGGGCACGTGCAGCGCCTCCTGCGGCTGATGGTGGATGTGCAGCCTGGCAGCGTTCTCTGATACTTGTGTTCCCAGCACTGTGCACCGACCACACTGTGACATGACACAAACTGCAGACCTGCCCGTCTTATATAGACCCAGATACCGGGATTACACAGTTCTTCAACTTCAGTCTGTCTGGCGGAGTTCAGAGTAGACCGTGAAACGCAGAGTAAGAACATAAAATCTCAGATTGATTGGAGTGATCCGAGGGCTGTAAGGGGTTAAATGTCACATTTTACTTTGTGTTTGGAAGTCGCTGCTGTTAATGGGTTTTATTTATAGCCCCAGAGACTTCAAAAGGACCGAGCTGGTTTGATGTGTTCTGTTCCTACAGCCAGAAAGACCAAGAAGTGTGAGACGGAGCTGGGAGCTGTCCGAGGTGCTGAAACCAATCATCTCTCTGTCCGAGGTGCTGAACCACCCAGCAGCCCCCACCGTCCAGAGTGCTGAACCACCCAGCAGCCCCCACCGTCCAGGGTGCTGCTGAACCCCAGCAGCCCCCACCGTCCAGGGTGCTGCTGAACCCCAGCAGCCCCCACCGTCCAGGGTGCTGAACCACCCAGCAGCCCCCACCGTCCCGGGTGCTGAACCACCCAGCAGCCCCCACCGTCCGGGGTGCTGAACCCCAGCAGCCCCCACTGTCCGGGGTGCTGAATCCCAGCAGCCCCCCACTGTACGGGGTGCTGAACCCCAGCATTGCTTTGAATACCCAGTGTGGGTCTGTATCCAATTAATGTATTAATCCAAATCTATCCCAATGCTGAATCCCAGCACCGTGCCTGTCCCGGTTGCTAATCCCAGCACCGTGCCTGTCCTTATATTGAATACCACAATAAAATGACATTTTAATTTCAATGGAAATTGGAAGGCCTTTATTAACATGATGCAGAGATACAAGCATGATGTAAGCCATAGCAACCAATCTGCCACAAGGTTTTATTGGTCCTGGACAAGTTAGACTAATGGAAACAAAAGTCTGGTTGCTAAGGGATATGACACGTGTGCAACATATTAGTAAACCAGCTGCACTGAGTGCAGATTCATCACTTCCTGAAGCTGCAAATCACTAAACTTTGCAATTAGATCTGAGAAGTAATCTCAGTATGAAAGACCTGTGAATCTCCAGTTACTGCTAAAAGCCTTTAGGATACTGAGTTGCTAAGGTGGCCGCACTAGTATTAGCAGCTTTTTAAAAGAGCCTTGAGGCTATATTTGGAGGCTATCTATAATGCATGGCGCATACCTCTCACTAATGCATAAAGCACAATATAAATGTATTAAATCCAAGGAAAATAATTCAATTGTAAAGTGCAGCCAGTCTATATGTGTTTAAAACAACTGTAAACTTGACACACGTAAATTATACAGCAGATCACGGAGTGACATTGATTTGTATGTGTGCAAATGTGATTACACGTATTATAAGCCACCACTAAAAACTAAATCCTTTAACACAAGTATGGATACAACAAACGCAACCAGAACTTGTACAAGACTAAAAATTACAAATGTCTCATTAGTGAGTTATATTTTATTGTGCCACTAATTTTTACATCAGATATTAAAGCAGATTTAGCTAAGCATCGATTCCAGTTGTTGTGAAACTACAAGTCCCAGCATGTTCTGTTCGCCTCATACCTATTTATGTCATTATGTGGATTTCATTTCTCTTGTGTCCTCAGCCAATAGCATTGCTCGCAGGTCTGCTTAGGTAAAAGAAGCCTATTGCACACACCGCACCCCTCTGCCTGTGGAAAATACACCGGAAGCTACTAAGGTTTAAGGCCATGCTTGGACCAGTAGTTCTACAGCAGTTAGAGTGCTACAAGTTATCCGTCTCTGCTCAGGGCAATGATCCATTATCTCTGTTGTCATGGATTCACATCATTACAACATCTACTGATGTCTACTAGGGTCTCCTACTGTGCTGTCCTTTATCAGCAGAGGTAGTAGGTGAACATATGAAGAGATGAAGTACTTGGGGTGAATGTAAAAGGATTTTTGGTTTCAGAATTGGGTTTATATCTTGCAGTACATTGAGTGCTCATACAATGTTTGACTGCAATAACTTTTCTTGGAATTAAAGAAACAAGATCCATTTCATGATTTCAAAATCGCAAGGACAACAGTAGGAGCTTTACTCTAAGCCTGCCTCAATTTTCAGGATTCACAACACTTTATAAATGACTGAACTTGTAGTATTAACCCACCCCCCTCCCTCCATTACAGGCAGCTGAAACCCCTCCGCCATCATTAAAATAGTTTTTTATTCGAATCTCGTACTTGGCAATATCCAGAGAATGCAGTCATTTAAGCTGCAGTGACATCACTGGCCCTGCCCCTAGATGCAAATCCACACAGTGAATTTTTTGCAAAGTAAGTCTGTCAGTCACCCTCTGTCTGATAACATGGCAACCTGCTGCAGAAGTATACAACAGCCTGGCTGACATTTTTAGTTAAGTATAAACAATCTTCTTAATTAGTGTATAGTATTCAGCTAGTAGTGCCCATTCTGTCATGTATATTAATGTAAAATAGTCAATTTACTCACTTGTTAATGACATAGTGCAATGTAATCCTTCATCTCATAGCAACCAATCACATATCAGCTTTCAGAAATCAGAGCAATGAAAGAGGATCTCTTATTGGTTGCTAATGGTCACAGCATATCATTGATCTCTGGAGTGTTTATAAATTAATTCCTTTATGTACAGTATATAGATTCCACATAGATCTCTAATAAGACCCAGTTATCCATGAAAATCTATTTTTTTATAAATCAATGCATTCAATATTTTTATGCCCCAGACTTGTGATCCAAGTATACAAAAATATTAGCATAGTTATTTTATAAAGGGGTGTCTTGGTTTTGGGTTTTCAAAGTCTGTTCTCATTCTGCAGATTGTTAAAGAGGAGAGGCTGGCTGCATCCTGTGGTAAGTGATTTACCTCCTCTATTTGCAGAGCGGAGAAGGAAAGAAGCCTTTATATAACTTCATAACTATTCAGGCGTATTTCATTCAGGAAAGCTGAGAAGTGGAGGTGACATGTTCTGCCTGGATAAGTGCTATGTACAGAAATGGCCCCGAGCAGGAGGGGAGAATGGATCTCACAGTTCTGATCTCATTGTCTGTTCATTGGCTTATTAGTGGGTGAATGTGTAATGTGGCTGCAGTTAGAGCCACCAGACCCGAATACCGTGGCTGGAATCCCATTAAGTGAAAGGAAATTGACATTTGATAATAGGTGCAGAGTTTTCAAAACAAAACAAATCCTCAATACATAAAAATAATCTTTGTTTTTAAATAAATTAAGAAATAAAGACGTCACCCGCCGAACCCACATTCTCTATACTGCTCACACATCCCATGTGATAAAGACAATGGAGGTTGGGATTAGCAACTTCCAATTTACTGAGTGATATTTTAAATGAGGCGATTGGCAAATGATCACATGGAAATAACCTTATCCCCACATCAACTCTATATCTAAATAATCTGTTACATACACCTAAAGAACATTTCCAGAATACGCACATATCTGACACAAGACACCGCAAAAACATTAATTCATGCACTCATCATCTCCCGCATCGACTATTGCAATACCCTCCTTACTGGTCTTCCCAAAGTCAGACTTGAACCCCTACAATCTATTTTGCACGCAGCGGCTAGACTGATATTCCTTACAAACAGTTATTCCTCTGCTGAGCCACTCTGTCAGTCTCTACATTGGCTGCCTGTAGTTCAACAAATCCAATATAAAATTCTTCTACTAACATACAAGGCCATCAACAAAATTGCACCGACATACATTTCCTCACTTGTCTCGAAATATCTCCCTACTCAACACCTCCGTTCTGCACAAGATCTACGTCTCTCCTCCGCTCTCATCACATTCTCCCATTCTCGGTTACAGGATTTTTTCCGGGCTGCACCTACTTTGTGGAATTCCCTCCCTCGCACAGTAAGACTTTCCTCTAGTCTTCAAACCTTCAAGCATTCACTGAAAACCCACCTCTTCAGACAAGGTTATGATATTCCTCAACCATCATCTTAATTTCCCTAGATTACCCTATTACCATCCTCTACACTGCTAACGCAAGACAACAACCTTCTGACCAACATTGCAACACACATAGCCCACTCAGTACTTTTACCTTTGCAGTCTGGCTGGTCCATTGTGCAATATGATGTAGCACATGCCCTTGTGTTTCTAACTCCCATTGTCCTATAGATTGTAAGCTTTCGAGCAGGGTTCTCTTACCTCTCTGTCTGTATGTATTACCCAGTATTGTCTTATTAATGTTTGTTCCCAATTGTAAAGCGCTACGGAATTTGCTGGCGCTATATAAATAAATGTTGATGATAGTAGACAAGTGACATAAATAGAAATAATATATCAAGTTGATAGTTGTAAAAAAAATACTCTTGGATGTGAGGATCATCTAACACAAGAACTTGCTTTGTTGCAAATGGAAACTTGGGTATGAGAAACATTGTATCCCTAATGTAACATAGAAAGGATATTAGAAGTCACCTCCTGGTTCTGTCACCTGTATATGCTATTATGTAGCCATGGAACTTCACAGCGGCTGCTAACATCATTATATTTTACAGAAGGTAGCGTAGTATTCCCATTATCATTGATAAGGTCTGATCTAATTGGAAATATAAACTGTCATCATTGCAGAAAAACACTTTGCATGACAGGATCTGGCCAAACATACTGTATTTAAATTGGAGAATGTTTTTACCATGTGACATTGTCTCTTTTATACTCACAGCAATAAATTACTTTAGTTTGGAGTGAGTATACTCTGTGTGACAGTGCTCTAGTTACCTGTAGTGATACAGAGGGGAAGAAGACACAGTTACATTGTATCACAGCTGTTCTCTCTATCTGAACATGCGATATCCATCATCAAGTTTTGATACAGAAAAGAAACAGATGGTTCTGCTGATAAAACAATGTCAGACAATTAGAAATCTTGTATGCGCATCAAAAGGGCTTCCATGTAAATCTAATTGGGAATTAGATCTGGCAGAGAAAGCAGAACATCTCCCAACCCACTGTAGTAACGTGGGAGACTCTCTTCTCTTTGCATCACACGTTCCCGGAGGCAGGAATCCTGTAATCGTGTTATCTGCTTTATCTTACAGACTCATTGTTACAGATTACCTAAAATAAAGTGTTAGAAATTGGGGCGGCTGAAAGAAATTTGTCCTATTGCAGAAATTGCACAGTTATTTTCTCATGGTGTGATCTTTAATACTGAGATAAAATTCACTGGCGGGAGCCAGACTTTGTGAGGTCTCTGTAAAATGTAACACGAGTAACTCATGCTGAATAGAGGGAGCTGCTGTTAGTCTTCATATATTGCAACAGTATCTTTATTAGCCTTAATAGCAAAAATGTATCAAGAATGAAATGTGTTAGAAGGTCAGCAGGAGGCCAATCTAGCTTCCTGCCTGCAGCGACAACTGCTCTGAGGTTCCTTCACGCCTCCAGTTGACCGGCTAACGTTTTTATTCTTGATACTTTATTGCTAATGACACTAAGAAAGATACTGTTTCACTAGATGAAGATTAGCAGAGGCTTCCTATGAACAGTGTGAGCATAGTCACTTCCTCTGTACATTTACTTACCTTTGGGCGTCCTGCAGCACAAACTAAAGGATCAGTAAGCAGGTGGAGCTGAGGATTATATTTCTATTACAGAGACACATGAAGATATATATATATATATAAAATTTCCAGAGGTCTGGTGCTTCCCTACGTTCAAAAGTTGTGTCAGGTCTCTGCAAATATTCCAGAGGCTGTGACTGATGTACTCTTCCGAACAGCCAGACAGGTCAAATGATGCCTCTGGTGTATTAGAGGGGAAATGCAGCTGACATAAACTTTAGGTGTAGGGGATATAAAGGGTTTGGAAAAGGGATGGTCAATTGACAAAAAAAAAATATAATTTAACAAGAGCCCTGGACAAGTTGTAGCTCTCCAGGTGTTGTGAAACTACAAGCCCCAGCATGCTTTGCCAACTGATAGCTGGCAGGGTATGCTGGAACTTGTAGTTTCACAACACCAGGCTGTGGACTTAGATAAACATTCAATGTCCTGGATTTCTAGCTATATCGCGCTGTGATGTTATGTTGAGCAACCTCACTGTCAGAAACATTCTGCAAACATAAAACCAGAATCTTCACATTTACTTTTCTGCACAAACACAAATAAAGAGAGAATATTTTTGAGGTCAGTGCCCCTTAAATTAGGTTCCAAAAACAAATCGAGTAGCAAAGTAAAATACAGATATGTATAATAGCAAATTAGAATCTACTCACATTGTTGTGGCACTGATTAATCCAGGAGGAACTACATAGACGTCTGTGGTGTAATTGCTTCAAACTTCATGCTGAGCTGTTAGGCAGCATCTATCATTGTATCCAAACACCGGCACCTGTGTGTGCTCAATTCTGGGCTTAACGAGGTGGGATATCCTAATCAGGGCTAATAAGCACCTGTCAATCAAGTATGGCAGGAGAGAGAGGGCCGTTGTCTTGGGAAGTGTGTTTGTGAATGTGCAAATTCATACTGACATTTGGCAAAACAAGGCAGAAAAGAAAACACATAGAAGCAATTTTACTTATATTATTACATTATATTATTTGAGTTGCAATGGAGGTTTTTAAGCGGTACAAATGCAATTGTTATGTGCATGCAGAGAAAATGGTGCCTGTTTTTGAATGTTAAAAACAATTACTGGCCAGATTTATTTTATGCGGTTCAGCCCCCTCCCAACTCAAATTTGTCTGCACCTATTATAAGCGTGCCTCTCCCCTGTCAGTGTTTTGGTTGTGCCAAGGTGCAAAGTTACACCATCTTTCTGGATTTACTTCTATCTCTAATTTAGGCCTTATATGTACTGTGCTGGTGTCGGATACTATTCACAATTACAGTCCTAATATCTCTCACTAGGGGCAATTCACATTTTCCTAATACCCCCTGGGTTCATTCTCATCTGTCCCTACCCTGGAGTGTACATATTGCCACCTAAGGCAGATATAAGTGGCTGGTAAAGGTGTAATTCACTGATATCAGTGTCTATGGTGTAAACCAGGGGTAGGCAACCTGCGGCTCTCCAGGTGTTGTGAAACTACAAGTCCCAGTATGCTTTGCCAATAGATAACCAGCAGATAGGTGGCAAGGTATGCTGGGATTTGTAATTTCACAACACCTGGAGAGCCGCAGGTTGCCTACCCCTGGTGTAAACATTACAAGGAATCATTCCAGCAGCTGCCGTTAGTGTTTGACTTACTGATCACAGCTTCTTTATAGGGATGCTAAAGCTTAAATAATGTAACAAAATCAAGCTGTCTGTATGAACTATGCTTCATATATGAGGTGAGTTTGATACAACAATCATTCCCCATCGGGTTTAGAGGAACATTACATAGCTGCTCGGTGCTGTTGGGAGACCCTGCTACTTGTACCTACTCTCAGACTGTGGCTTCCCAGTTACCAACCTCCTCACCTAATGAAACTGCCTCTGTCACCTGCAACCCCATCCTCATGTACATAATCACATTAAAAAGATTAGACACTGCCTCCCATAATATAATTCCACTAATTTCCTGACATAATCTGTGCTTCTGTGACAATTCTGATGAACGGATTGGCTGAAAAACTGGGGGCTAAGCGTGAGATGACATTAATCCTTTCCCCTATGATTCATAGCCCTTACATTTCGGAAATACATTCTCCTGATAGTCTACTTCCTGCTTCTCTGTATAGTTGAATATTGTGATTGCATTCTGGAGGACACAGGGAGCCAGTGTAGGGATTTACAAAGTGGTGCAGCAGATGTGGAGCGGTGAGAGAGGAAGATCAGTCTTGCAGCAGCATTTAGGATGGATTGAAGTGTGGATATATGGCTACTGGGAGTGCCAGATAGCAGGAGGTTGCAGTAGTCAAGACGGGAGATGATGAGAAAATGGATAAGGAGTTTTGGTAGCATGTTGAGTAAGAAAAGGGCTTATTGTGGCAAAGTTTGTAAGGTGGATGCGCCAGGACTGTGAGAGAGTCTGGATGTGAGGAAAAACGCAGGGGGCGGAGTCAGGTGTGACACTTAGGTAGCTGGTTTGGGAAACTGAGGAAATTGTGGTGTTATTAACAGTGAGGGAGATTTGAGGGCAGGTGGTGACTCTGGACAGGAGGGAAGATAATAAGCTCTGTTTTGGACATGTTGCGTATTAGGTAGCGTTGGGACATCCATGTGGAGATAGCAGAAAGACAGTTGGCTACACGAGATATTACAGGAGGGGAGAGGTCAGGGGAAGATATATAGATTTGGGTGTCATCAACGTAGCGGTGGTCTTGAAGGCCGAAAGAGCAAATTAGTGCCCCAAGAGAAGAGGTGTACAATGAAAAAAGTAAAAGGGAACAGACCCTTGTGGGACCCCAACAGTTAGTGGAAGTGGAGGAGAGGGAGCGGAGAAGTTGGGAGGTAATAGGGTCAATGGGACAAGTTGTAGGGTGAGATGAGATGAGTGCAGAGACTTTGTCTTCAGTTACTGGAGAGAATGAATTAAGGGTGGATTGGGGAGTGTAGGTGAAGGTGAGTAGAGTGTGGGGAGTGTGTGGAATTTGGCATGAGGAAATATCTTGTCGAATGGTGGGCAGAGAAATGAGTTGAAGTTAGGAAAGAGGTGACGTGGGTTATAAGACTGGGTGGATATTAGGAGATTTCAAGAATGTTTGTTTGGTAAGGACAGTGCTGTAAGATGAAAGGATGAATTTATAGTGGAGGAAACTGGGATAGGAATGAGATTTCCTCCAGTGCTGGAGCTCTTGTGCAGGTAGTTGGTCTGTTTGGGGTGCCTTGGTTGGGGGTTGGATCATCAGAGACTGTATGTGGTAGCTGGAGCTACATTGTCTAGTAGGCAGGTCAAAGGATAGGAAATAAGTGAGCCAGGCCACACAGCGGCCACGGAATTGGGAAACTGCACCTAGGGGGGGGGGGGGGGGCAATAAATGACAGCAACATGAAGGTGGAGAGGATAAAATAGACAGATAGTGTGGAGTTCAAATGAAGAGAATGAGAGTTAGGGTTCAGAAACAGAGAAAGAGGAGCTTTATGGAAATGTGCCCACAGACCATATATTTCAATGACTCTAACACACAGCTTCACTGTGAGACCACAATCACTTATTTGTCCATCTGATGAAAACGAGAGGATGAAAATTGTTTTACTTTATCTACATCCTGTGACTGAGCTTCTGTACGATGAGCCAGGTGAAACGCGCAGGGTGACACAAAACGTCATTCATTACCATTATGACAGATGGCTTTTATTTACTGTAATAAACGATTTGGCTTATCACTGGTTTACATCCTTCTGTCTTTATCGCTACTCCAACATTGATTTAATTGGATTTATTGAATGCCAAAGCAGAGAGCCTAACTACAGAAATACAGGATGTTATCAGAGGCACGGATAAATAGAGTCACAGATACGATCTGTAAATATGGTGAAACATAACGCTGTACAGCAGACGCAGGTAGCAAACTGCAAAATGTATCTGGATTTCCTATCACAAATTAGTATTGGATGTTAAAGGACCTTTAGAACTACAAGTTTCCTTATACAATAGAACTACAGATACCATTCACAAATATATATGTAATTGTCTTATAGAACTAGAGATATTTGAGATAGTCTAGTTGGAGAGGAGATTGTTCCTGGGCTCCTTAAAACCATTAAAGGTCACTTACAATGTGCAAACTTGCACCTTCTGGCGGTGGATGGGCAGATTTTTGCTCAAATGCTCCCACATGCATGTGACGGTAGAGACATGTTCAGATGGTGCAAAATTTTGTATCCCATGATGGGAGGTGCTGGGCGGACCACAGAATTTTGCGCCGATTGCCGGTTGGGATCATGAATACGTTTAGTTGTCTGTCCACATGCAAAAATGAGATGGTTGCAGGATGTGATTATTTATATCAGGTTGGAGGGCTGAAACAGGTGTAGGGGGGGTGGGGGGGTCATTGCACAAAAATAATTAAATTTTACACATCTTGGAAGCGTTGACAAACACTTAAGTTGTGGCACCTATTGAACCTCCCAGGGGCACTTTATACTGGAGAATGAATTAATGAATTTCTAGGCTTGGATTAATGTAATAAGCTCAGACAGATCACACAGTGACACTTACAATACGGTTTGCCCTGATGTCTTCATGTGCAATGAAAGGGTGTTTTAGGGGAAGATTGGGGTGCTCCTCATGTTTATGTCTTTATACTGCCATGCGGCTCTTCTGAGAACGCAGCTGACTCCAAACCAAGGCCATGCTTCCTTTTTACTTGGTGATCAATCTGTATAGCATTAGTCTGATCACTGCCTTGTGTAGCAGTGCTCCTCACAGTGACTGTAGAAGACATTGGGTCATCATGTGTATGACATTCCCCTTGTCATGACATTAAGCAGCAATGCTCCACACAGTGATTGTTGAAGACATTAGGTAATCACGCCTGTGTGTATTATATTCCTCACATTGTCTTGTGTACTAATGACTGTAGAAGCCTCTAAGTGATCATGTCTGCATGTATATTCCTGTCAGCTTGTACAGCAGTGCTCCTCACAGTGACCGTTGAAAACACTTGGTAATGTCTGTGTGTATGATATTGCTCTCATTACCGTGTGCAGCAGTGCTTCTCACAGTGCCTGTAGGATAATGCATTCTCCTCATGATTTTCATAAGTTTCTGGATTGGGGGTTTCATGATAAAAAATCCCAAATCTGTATCTTCTTAATAAGAGCGTTATTTAGCACATTTTGTTACATGCCAATTTAAAGAAAACCCTGCAGAATTCATTATGTCACTTTATACCGTATTATAAGGAAAGCGCAGGCTGCACCCGAACATTTCCACAATATTTAGAGATTAATCGAATTATTTTTCAGGTCACTACCTTCTCACGAGTCCGTCAAGGGCACAATACACATTACCCTGGGTGACTTGGTTTCCATTATCAGAAAACAAACTTTATAATATTAAAAGATAGATGTCATTCTAGATTCATATCAATGAAGGTTTTACGTGAGTAAACTTCCACTAATGACTTAAGTGACCGGAGATCCGGATTAAATCTCTCCCTGTAAGAGAGGGTGAGAACAGGAGGATGGTACCTGAAGTAGCACTGGCAGCTGGGCAGAGGGTAGTTACTTTATTAACAGGTGTTACGGTAGTATTATCTTGCAGTATCATTTTTCGGATCCTTCCTATAGCAGTAGAACAGAACTTAACTGAAGCCGCGTGGGTAGGTGTCCGTACCCGCTGGTATGGGATCATCTGCACAAGATTGGCGAAGTCAGGTTTGTAGAATACTTGAGATATCGGATATTGTCTTTACATCTGATGTGTAGCCAAGTGTAAGCCATTGTTCTCTGGTATCATCCATTTACTGGAAAAGGCCACTTACTAGAACATCCCTGATAAGTAAGGTTATACATTATAAAGTGACCGCTCCATTTTTATTTACAAATGTATAGTGTCAGGGCCATTGCTTATTTTAAATGCTGTAATGGTGAATATATTTCTTACATAGATGCTGCTGGAATTATGGCGGTAAGGAGAGGAGATAGACAAGGTATCTGAATAAACATTGAACATTTCCAGTATGATATAGGAAGTGCAGACTATTGATTGCTGCTGCCGGACTTATTGTTATTGGTTTATTACACCATGCACAGGAAAGAACATTTCTATCGATGCAGAATGTAAGTCTGAAATAAATATAAACAGAAAGGTTCCCAAGGAGCCTGCAGGGCAGGAAAGCCACGCCCCTTAGCAATAGCTCCACCCATAAACATATCTTTTGCGTTTAATAATATTACCAACTCCAACCCAGGTGGGCACTAACATCACATTGCCAGGGGAAAGGGGCGATACCAACAGGCCATCTGTTCTGTATGGACTCACTGAATGATTGTGTCCTACAGGATAATCTAGGCAACGTTATGGCATACGTTCCAACCGTTCAGATTTCAGCGGGATTGTCCCGATTTTAGGGATCTGTCCCACCTGGGGACGTTCGTCTCACAGGTGGGAATGTTGGGGGAAGGGAATTAGCTAATGGGTATCCTAGCTTTACAGCGCTAGGCAGGCCTCTTGGGGTGTGGCCACACCCCCATTTACACGTGGCCACGCCCCCTGTCCCACTGCCAGGGACTTGCATGTAGGGAGGCATGTTATGGGTTTCTAGTGAGGTAAACAATATGATGCTCTTACCAATGTTGAGCGCTTAGTACATACCTTCCAACATTTACAGGGCCAAGATTGGGACAAATAAGTCCTGCACAATGCCCACCCGATTACACCACTTCTGGCCATTCACACCCACTTGTGTGAAGCCACACCCACTTTCTAATAAATCCCACCCCTTTTATGGCCTGTGAATCTGGACTGTTCCAATGAAACAGACAGGTGGGACAGCTCCTGATTGGACAGGATGCCATCCACTTACTAGCCAGCTGTCATTACATAGCTAAAGGCCTATCTGATGTAGCATTTAGTACAGCCGGCTCCAGTATGCTTTGACAGCCAATGGCTAGCAGCATATGCTGGGACTTGTAGTTTCACAACACCTGGAGAGCCACCGGTTGCTCAGGCCTGATTTATCAGAGGTCTTCACTAGTAAGTAGGTGACCAGACCACACTCTGGGGATTACTCGTTATACAATCCTTCTCCCCCACCCCAACAGTCTAGTAAAGAAAAGTCAGCATGATTTTTGAATGGGACAGGACTCCTTAATACTTTTCTATTATTACTACAGAGAGACTGACACAAAGCACCGTTCCTTATAATAATGAAAGTCATCATAGAAATAATGATACATTTTATTCAAGTTTCTTTCACTTGTACATAAAAAAACCTATTTTACAGACAAGATGATTTGAAAGACAATCAGGGTTTTGAGAGAGGCTCCGTTCAGTCCTCATCTACGGGGCGATCCTACGACGGACACCAGATATTCCCGTGAGAGTCCGGAGCGTTGACGTAGGGAATGTTCCAAACCCAGGGTCTGTCTGAAAGGAAGCACAAGACTTAGTCAGAGTGTGCAGACGGTATCACTGGCGGCTGGTTGCCGGGTGAACACAAGATGATGAAGATAAAAAGAGCTTAGATGGTGAGGGGGTGGGTGGGAAGTAAACACAAAAGCAAGATGTATGTTTGAATAAATCTGAAGATGAGCTGAGCTCTGTATAGGAGACTGTCTCCAATGTACTGAAGACAAACTGGCAATAAAATTCTGAGTTTAACATCATTTTTTATTGCAAGTTAAACAGACATATGTGGATGGGATAATAAGAATCTTACTAACAGACCTTAAATGAGCATTTTTACATGTGTATAAGTTATTGTGAATGTGTCTGACGCACATTAACGCAGCGCAATACATACATTTATCTCACTATGAATATGCATTCACACAGGCTTCTGGCTTCAACACGATGACAAACTCCTGAGAAGCTCTCGATACAGAGACGCAGATAGGAGAGAACAAGATGAAATTTAAAAAAATTGACACATTGGATGCGGCAAGTTCTCTTTATTATGCAAAGCAGGATTTGGTAGTGTATTACAATTTCTCACATATTGTACATGTGATGTGTTTAATTACACCTGAGAAATCAGTGTATGTGCTATTCATCTCTCTCTACGATTTATATACTATAAAATATATATTAAAGAGAAAAAAATGATATATATATATACACACACACAAACATATATACAAACTCGCATAATATATATATTTGTTAGATAAAGTGTTGTTTATAAAGTGGTTTTCACAGGCAATTAAATCCACAATGCAGATTCCCACTCACCCCGCACTGTGTTGTAAATTATTTAAGACACAATTATATCAATTGATTTAACAAAGGACATCTGCGGAGGATGAATTAAGTATTGCATGTGAAATAGACAGATAGTGCTGATTGTTGATCCATCTACTTCAACCATCTCCTAATGTCCAATCTTTCGGACAATAAAATAAAACCTGAAGCAACACAAGTCATACTACTGCTCTGCTCAAAAGCATCAATGGTCTGAAAACCCAGCTAAAAAGTCATATTGAAAAGCAAAATGTTGCAATATCACCAAAGACCATTGACGAGTCAGGGTTATGTTGTACAAGTCTTATAAAATATGTATGTGATATAGCCCCTGGTCATTAATGGAGCTGGAAACATTATGAATTAACATCATCGTTTGAACGTGTCATCTTCCACCAACATTTCCAATGTACAATAGCAGAGTCACGCACCTACAAACCTTCCTCATGGACCCTGTGTTAATCACACAACATGTACCACCTGTGACTATATGTCACACCAGTACCCCCCATTTCTCTCACTCTGTCAATGTAAGCCCCCCTTAGGTGAACAGCCCAGGGGGCATTCCAATGATGAGCAATAAGACCCCTACTCTCCAAGTTATCACCATTAACTAACAAGTGCATCTACATTTTCTTTAATGCTTCCACAGGTTTTCAAATTTTGCCCTTTTTTATGTTACACGTTTTTGGCAAACAAAGTTGTTGGTGAAAATAATGACAAGACAAACCTGACAGTATACACTGCATACTGTTAAACGTTTACATATTGTGAAATGTTCATTTGTTAGGAGTTAATTTTTAAAGAGGACCCCTGACCAGGTCTCCTATATTTTCTCGCTACATAAATTCCTTGTGCGCTATGTAGTAAGAATAAAGAGGACGCCGGAACCACCATTTGTACATGATGGAACGTTTATTCTGTGCCCTATCCCCGAGGTGGACACACAAAACATGTTACTTTAGAGAACTTGAGACATCTGCCGGCCACCGTAGCCGTCCATTAACCATAACACTGAGTCTCCTTCCTCTTCTGGGCGTAGAGAAGGCTGCCGCTTTCGCGGCGCGCTCTTGTGGTTATCCCCCAGCTCGGAGTAGCTGTGCAGCCTGGCCACTCATTAGCATCATGTTCACTGCTGGAAACGCAGTCAGGACACTTGTTCTACGTATTCATTGGCTACTGCCACCACCAAGGATTCTGTTTCCGGTGTAACAAAATTGTTTGCAAACATTTCGTGTTCTTCCATTCACAGATTTCTACACTGAGAGTCAGCCCAGTGGACAAGGTGAATCTCACTGGGCACACAGTCCTCTATAATCCCATTCCACAAGGCACTCGCTGGGGTCGATAACTGAATGGTCAACGACGTACATCAAGTCCACTTTTAGGACATGAGCTCAATAAATTTCTTAGTAGAGCAAAATCCTTGTGGTCTTTAAATACATAAGGGAAAGGATGTGGATTGGTTCCTAGCAGTGGCTCTGTTGGTGGCACAATTAATTTTCATTACAATGGAGAATGTCTGGAAAACACTGAAAATCAGCAGCAATAGGTTCCTATATCTACAGCTTTGATGGATAATTGCAATCTACAATAACCACCAAAACTTTTTACGGTTGTAGAATTTGGAGCCACTATTAGGGGTCCTTTGAACCACTAGAAAAGTACACTGTTCAGCGTTACCCTGACATTGCCCTACAGCTCTGTTATAACATTTTCTCCATCACAGATAGCTGAAGCTCCTCCATCTTTAAGATCTGATACAAGCAAAAAATGTGTGACATCACTGGCTCCACACCTGTGTATAAATCAACCAATCCACACAGAGAATTTCAGCAAAGCAAATCTCCCTAACTGTCATTCACTCTACCAACTCATAGAATACAGTGACTTTACATGTGTCAGTTAGTCAGACTATGAAGTCAGATGTTACTAATTAAACACTCCGGTTATTTCATATGTATTATTGTAATGAATTTCAATGATCAAACTCCTTTTATTTACTTAGCATGCAGTATATGTTGAACAGGCAATGTTACTACACCCGTTTCTCTATGTCACTGTATGGCTTATGTCCTATACCCGTCCTTCATACAGAAATAATCTCATATTATTGGCTTCTGCACCGATAAACTGAGCTACAACTGCAGAAGATCTCGTACAGAAATTAAGTTATATCCGGGGTCGCTCTATATGGAGACTATGTGCTACCTCGGATGTCACAGAAACACGGCTGTCATTTGCATTCCTCGGATTACCGCTCTGCTTGTGATGAGAGCACAGCCCAGCGATGTATAGGTAAATGTCTATTTAATGTCTCTCTGCTTCCGCACAGTAAATGTATACTGTAAATGTAATCTAATAAGCAGCAATAGTTCTCTGCATATATTCCATTCTTCTACTCTGCCTGGGGGGTGCAGTGCGGGTATTACTGTGTATCGTGTTCCATGAGCGACACCTATTAGCATTTTTACAGGTTGTTACAGTTTTAAGACTCATTATTATCACTAGGTAAGCAGCGATCTGTGCTGGGAAGAGCTACTTATAACTCCGCTATTAGATGCTGGGATGAGACACAGGGATACACAGCTTTGTCCTTACTATACTCATGATTACATGTAAGATGGACATAGATTTGATTTTCATGCACCCATGACCCTGTGATCCTGCACATTGCCGCCACTTTTGCTGTCACTGGGGATAAACATCCCGCCGAACGCCTGTCAAACTCTAGTGAATCGAGCAGTGATCGGACCTCCTTTCACATCGATTCACAGCATTTGCATTGCGAGTTTTGCTCCCACGGTTCCAAATTACTCTCCCTTCACTGGTGAGCGAAAATTTAACCACATGGGTGCTGAAGAGTCACAATCCTCTTAAAGGGTTAGATAAACCCTTTTTAAAAATATAAATAAATATATATAATAATCCTATTAGGAAATGTTTATTCCCATGGCTGAGATGCTTATTTTAAAAGTGAATGTGTGGGGAAGCCACGATCAAGAGGTTTTGGACCAATTGTATCAGAGATTGCTGCAGTCTACCTACAGTAACAATTTTGTATCGTTTTAAACCCATATTGTCACAATAATATGAAATTGTCATTGGAAGTTCTTGTATAACGTGTTAGTTAGAAGCCCTCCCTTTGTTTACATATGAAAAGCGGGTTCTTGCTTAAAGTGCGTCGCGTTGCCCGACAGATCCTCCATGTTGTTATAATCCTACAGTAACATTGTCTTTTATAGTCCATCTAGGACCTGTCTGCTTCAAACCTCAAGTTTATAGTTTTTATCATGTATTACTGTAATTATATTCATGGACAACTAGTCGCTGACCACCAGGATCTATTTTTTTTTTTTTTAAGACAATTGAATGCAATCTCTTTTCCCAAAACAGAGCACCCTTATAATTCTGTAGGCAGATGATAGACTTTATATCAGAAAACGTCAGTCACAAGGTACGATCCTAAAGTAATTAGACAGCCGGGCGTTGGTTTTATGCCGCCTGCTCTTATAAAAGAGTAGAGTAGCTTGTGAAAAGCGTATATCTTGCCTCGTCTTACTACAGGCCATAGTATGTGGGAAGATTTCTCAGCTGGAAATTAACAAATCAAACTAAAGGGTAAAAAAATCCACTTTGTGATTGTACTCAGAACCAGGAAAAACAACTGAAGAGGAACCACAACCAAACGAATATCTTGGAATTGTTAAACCTACTTTATCCATCAAATAAGCATTAGTCTAAATAGCGGTTATAAAACAGAAGTGAACTTTTGCCAATTAAGTTGTTCTCCACAAACACACAGTGGAAGAGGCCATCTTTATGTGTACACTGGTAGAACTCCCGTTTATTTGCATAGAAGGTCACTGGCATTAGAGCGCTAGGAAAGGCAATGGAAGAGACAGGAGTAAAATCTGTAACGGATCCGGTATCGGAGATGGAATCCAGTTCCAATAGTGGAAGGAATCGGGAACAAGCCGAGGTCAGGGTAGGCAGAGGTGGAGGGAACTTCCGTACATGAGTAGTCAAGCAGTAATGTCGTCTAGGACAAGCCAGTTCAGTACAATAAGTAGCAAAACGTGTGGTGAAACTATTCCTCGTCTCTCCATTCATCTCCCAGAAAGTCTGTAATCAATACTTAATATATGATCCAAAGTATTTGAAGTTTCAGGAACTCAAGCAACTTCGTCTTTTGTTTGTTCCACGAAACCTCAATGAAAATGATGTGGCACATGCCAAGTAGGGTCAGCAGCCCATCTGTGGCATTCGGCAGAGTACTGTACATCCTCCGTGGCAATAAGAGAGGACATAAGTTTGTGAAATCACATTTTTTCCAGAACTCAGAAAATAACAATTTATATTTTTTCCTGGCGAGTACAAAATGATGGAAATCTTATTTTCGCCTACATGGAAGCAAAATGAGATGTAATGAATTGTGCGACAGAATAACACAAAGCTGGCACATAATGAATTCTCAATGAGACATGCAGCCAATTTCCTGCAGACTCGCTCAAAATTGGTGCTGAGCATAATGTGCTTTTATGTCGCTGCTTTTAGAGAATTTATTACGTGTCATCTGGCCAGAGAGGTTGTAAAGACCCCAAACTGAGAGGTACACTTGTCTGTGCCAAACGCTGCTCCTGTTTTTTATATAAGTAAAGCAAGACTGAAAACACATCTACAATTATAGGTCTGAACACATAATATTCCTGAGTTTAACCTGTTCCTTTCCAAAAGGGCACATATTGCAGGATGTACGCTAGCAACACAGCCATAGCTCCTTTCCCCCATCTATATGAAATAAGAGGGGGGATACAGCCCTTGCCAGAAACCCACTGTTACATGAATCAGAGCTCCAGCTGGTACTGCAGGACCTCAGTTATCTATAGCACTTGTCAGCAACCACTTGTTCTGCTACTAACACTGACTGACTGCAAGTATCAGCCGCCCACCAACATGGTAGTCCGGGTTGTACAATGCTCATCGCCGCCACCACAAGGCCTCTTAGGGGAAGTGTAACTGCTGGCAGTCACTGGGTCATGAGGAGGCCTATCCGCTTGGTCAGGGGGGAGGCTGACAGGTGCTGGGTCGGGGGAGAAATTTAAGCTCTGGCAGGTGCAAGTTTCAGTGAAGAGGAGATCTTAGAGAATACATTTTCTGTCTCCATTTCCCCCTATAAACAGAATAGAAAACTCCTTCTGTTCTAGGTTGGATCATTCATTGTCGTCTAACATTTGATTCTTGGATGATAGGAGTAACTGAACCACCAATAAACCACGCTGCTCAATCCTTCTAAAAGTCTTCCAGAGACATGTCACAATGTTATATACCCACTGTACATCTGGAATGAAGAGAGGGTGTCACTGGGATTAGGTTATGGGGAGACCTTGGGTCACGCACCTTTCCCCGCGTAGTGTTCCGGCGGTAAGTCGTAAGGCACAGGAAAGGTTCCTTTCAAGTCGTCATTTTTTGCATAGATATTCTCCTTTACATGGAACACCCCGTTGTCATAGCCCTGCGGAGACATAATAAACCATTATAGCGACAACCGACATGTCCACAGATACAGCAGGGGGTAGAGGGTGCAGCCAAACTATTGGTAGAAGATAAAAGTTTTACTAAATCCCCAACAGTAGACATATGTAAAGTGTGAAATACTGGGCATGGTGGGGACCAGAATGAAATTAAATACATATTTAGAGTGTAAAACCCCTTTAATCATCACAAAATCAATGAGCCGCTTTTGGAGATGTCATTTCAAACAATCCAACACTCTCCCACTACAAAATACAGGTGTAAGGCCAATATATGCATAATTTAACAACTGCTTCCCTAGAACTACAATTCCCAGCAGACACTACTGCCAACACCAATATAATTCAAAACCACTCAACTCTGAATCTCAATATACCATGTGGAGGTCAGTAGTTAATTTGAGTTTATAGAGGTGTAAAACATTACCAAATCCCGTCGCTGTGTTCCAAAGTATATATAATAATGTATACATAAGGGCTTGTACACAAGAGCATACAATCTACATTCAACCCGAATGAAAACAATAATTGAAAAAAATGCTATATAGACTGCACTGTAGATATGCTGCACTGCAGTTTAAAAATACCTTTTATGTGTATATTTGTGTGTCTTATATATAAAAAAAAAAAAAAAGTATGTAAAAACGTTTTTGTTAACAGACCTCTAATCTACAGCCTGTGGCAGTTTTGTAATGTACGTCAATCTACAGTTTCCTCCTTTTCTATATGACCCAGTGTCAGATCTGACAAGTAAATATCTATAGGCAGATGAAGCACCGGAGACGGAGGAGTATTCAGCAGAGTCGCTTTGAGGAACCTTACAGCTATAGAGACTTGAGAATGGATTTGTCAGTGGAGTTTCAGATATTCCTACTGAACTCTGCGGGAGACGAGATTCTTACACAATAAGAATGCAAACACTGAATGTAAAGTGGAATAGCTGCGTCTCTATCTATTGCACACGACACACAATGTCTGACAGATGTGGTATCATAATGCATTGTGCAGGTGCTGTCTGCAAGTGGATGAGAGTTTAAAGCACTAATCCTCACCTGAAGGCCCTCCGACCACATGAGGCCCAAGTGCAGACATACCAGCCCCTCCTGTGCTCGCCCTGCGGAAAGAGAGCATCCAGCAGCCGCAGTATTTTATTTAAATATTTTTGTTGTTTTGATTATTATTGTCTCCTTCCACTAAAATACGTTTTTTGTAAATTTTTCATGATTTTGCTCATAGGTTGGGGAGGAAGGGGCAGCAGGGAGGGGGGTGTCGCATCACCCTGTTGATGATGCATAAAACGTCGCTTTTGGTGCCATTGTTGAAGAAATTAGCATGAGGAACCAGAGTAAAATACTACAGCAGAAAGAGGAGGCTAGTTTTATGCTTATCTGGTTACTGTTGGATAATGGTCCTTACTATAGCTGGTAGCTTGGAAACCGGTCTAGACATCGCTAAGGGCGCAGCCTATCCAGTCTCTAGGAACCAGTGACATCACTGAGAGTGCAGCCTATCCAGTCACTAGGAACCAGTGACATCACTGAGAGTGCAGCCTATCCAGTCACTAGGAACCAGTGACATCACTGAGAGTGCAGCCTATCCAGTCACTAGGAACCAGTGACATCACTGAGAGTGCAGCCTATCCAGTCACTAGGAACCAGTGACATCACTGAGAGTGCAGCCTATCCAGTCACTAGGAAGCAGTGACATCACTAAGAGTGCAGCCTATCCAGTCACTAGGAACCAGTGACATCACTGAGAGTGCAGCCTATCCAGTCACTAGGAACCAGTGACATCACTGAGAGTGCAGCCTATCCAGTCACTAAGGCATACAAGCATTGCAGAATTGTGTCTATGTATGATTCAGATTATAGAAGCTAGAATGTGAAACTGGATTTTGTGGCGTTTCTATAGTTTATTGAATGGAAGATAGTTTGGTGGCTGCAGTTTATGTTAGAGTACGGTTAAGATTAGAGAATTTGGTACTAGATGCTATTAGGTTGTGTACTTTGTATTACTTTAGATTCCATGAGATAATGCAATGTTCCAAATGAGAATTGCCGCTCAGATAAGGAAGCTTTCATATTAGTAGCCAGGTGATACAGGGGCTATTTTATCAGCATTATAGGGGCAGGGTATTGAGAATGGCTGTGCATGGGGAAGGGGAGGGAGGTAGAGAGGCGTGGTTTTCAACAACAGAGAGGTTGATGGGAATGATCACATTGCCTGATTGACAGCTAAGCAAAAAGGAAGATAAATGGAGACAAGAGAAGCAAATGAAAGGGTACACTGTCAGAAAACAGTTTGAGTAAATGCTAGCGGCCTTTTATAATAAAAAGCAGTAATAAGATTTATATAGAAATATGTAAAAGTTTCATAACTTTCGTACATCTTACAATACTTATATAAAGTTTGTGAGTGTAGTGGAGTATTCTCTACACAGCAGATTTCCTGTCTACAGTCGCCTCTTTCTGGCAGAAAAATATTGATAACAGAAAACAGTAGCTTGCACTCAACTACTCAACAAATGTAAATGTCAAGTTCTGCCAATGTATGGAAACTTTTACCTAAATATTTGTGAATGTTAACAGTAGGTATATAATGTAAGACAACTTGTATTTTAGGTTAAGTGATTCTATAAAACTATCTTGATAACACAATATTTAACAAATGTTGTGAAAAGTGAGGGAAGAGTTAAATAAATAGAGAGAATATTTTCCATGTTACTGTTTACTTCTGTTAGTGTCCTTGGAGCACATTACGGTGCATTTACTGGGTATATCGGTGGTGAGGATTACCAATGAATGGACTAATCCTCACACCTCCTGCTGGAGTGACCGGAGATTGCACGCAGCGCCTCTGGCACTTAGTGCTAGAACAAACCAGGCCGTCTGCAGGAAATTGTCCCTGTTCTTAATTCCATTCACAGGAGAGTATTCAACAACCCATTAACAAGGCCGCAGTCCTGCTAGACGGCTCTATGTATTCATACAGCACTAGTCACAAACACAAGTCAATGTGGAATTACTGGGTATTAAGATATAACATAGTACAATTTTCTTAGTATGAGGCCATAATTCCCCAGCATACAAGGACTCAGCGCATAATACGATACAGGCTCTAAGTAAAGGCTCTTAGGCATTTAATGAGGGCTGGGGCGGTTACACAGTTAATGGCAGTTAATGATATCCGCCAGCTGGTAAGCCATTGTGATATCAAAGGTAAACATATACGAAGACAGAATTTTTAAAATAGAGAGCAAGTTTATACACGCATTAACATCACGTGTATTATAATTGAGCATCCTCCCACTACAGACACTATTACGGAACCCATAAGCTCACAATCTGAGGAGGGGAAAAGTGCAAGAGAAACGCACATATTCTAACTGCAAATCTACCAAACAGAAAACACATTCCTGTTACCCAGAAGACTGTGAGCCAATCACTTAGCACCTCCAGTGTTGTATCTGTCAGTCCCCTGTGATATCTTAACAGGAAATGAACATGCTGGATAGATTTACTTAAGTCGAATATCTTCAGCTATTTCTGGTATATTATTTAGCTAGGTTGTACAGATGCTATGCTGTATATTAATGTCCAATAGTGCAGAGTTGCTCCTGTACTACCAACAGGTCATGATTTCAGGATTTCTATCATCATGCACAGATGAGTTAATCTTTTTCTGGGTCAGTAATTATCCCACCTATTTGTACAGGTAGAAATCCTGAAAACATGGTCGTACTTGAGGACTGCAGTAGAGCAGTGAATCTGAATCACTCGAACCACGTGACCTATGGAATACAGATGTAGGTGAAACAATGGAGTCCCAGCTATAGACTTACAAAGGCAGATGGCAGGAATAAGACCCCCAGCTCATAGGAGCGGATAAACAGCTGCGTTCCGTTCTTCTCCAGCGACCCCCAGGCCGCTTTTGATAGGTTAGCACTAAAAAAATAAAAAACAGGTGATATCCTGAGACACGGCATCAATACTGTGATCACAAATGTATCTTCTGCTGATCTCCTGCAATGTTACATAGATCTAGACTATAAAATGTTTCATTGTAGCGCTATTTGTGCAGACTCTGAGCAATCACCAGTACAAAACCTATTAGATCCGCATTTATTCATAGAAACATTGTATTGCAAGAAAACATCTAATAAGGTCAGCACAAAGCCTGAAATTCAGTCCAATCCCCCCCCCCCCCCTCATCCCCGGGGCGAGTGTTTCTCCATCTCTTGCACCCAACTCTGTATCTGACACAAACCTCTGAACAATGCAGCAGGTTGGACTCCAGTTGAAGTCAAATAACTGTAAAAGTCAAGTAGGACTTCATGGCGATAAAACGCATTACAGCAGCCCTCCCCGCTGTGCCGACTCGGGCTTAGAAAATCGCCATTAGGCACCGAAAAACATAAGCCAAGCGGAAGAGAATGATTACGTCTTTATATCATGTTATAGGAGTACAATGTCGGAGGAGTACAAAGAGACACTTAGACCTATTTATACCTTTTATTTGTTTTATTTTAGTTGTACACCTCTGTGTGTCCCTGTGTCTAGAAGTGACTGCTGCAGTGTGACCTCCAGGATGGCGGCGAGTGTGAACCTCTAACAGATTGCGCCTTGTGATGAGACGAGCTGGCGGGTCAGGGTGCTGCAGTGTACAGGGTAGGGGTGGGAGTGTGCAGGGCAGGGGTGGGAGTGTGAAGGGCAGGGGTGGCAGTGTGCAGGGCAGGGGTGGGAGTGTGCAGGGCAGGGGTGGGAGTGTGAAGGGCAGGGGTGGCAGTGTGCAGGGCAGGGGTGGCAGTGTGCAGGGTAGGGGTGGCAGTGTGCAGGGTAGGGGTGGCAGTGTACAGGGTAGGGGTGGGAGTGTGCAGGGCAGGGGTGGGAGTGTGAAGGGCAGGGGTGGCAGTGTGCAGGGCAGGGGTGGCAGTGTGCAGGGTAGGGGTGGCAGTGTGCAGGGTAGGGGTGGCAGTGTGCAGGGTAGGGGTGGCAGTGTGCAGGGCAGGGGTGGCAGTGTGCAGGGCAGGGGTGGCAGTGTGCAGGGCAGGGGTGGCAGTGTGCAGGGCAGGGGTGGGAGTGTACAGGGCAGGAGTGGCAGTGTGCAGGGTAGGGGTGGCAGTGTGCAGGGTAGGGGTGGTAGTGTACAGGGTAGGGGTGGCAGTGTACAGGGTAGGGTAGGGGTGGGAGTGTGCAGGGCAGGGGTGGCAGTGTACAGGGTAGGGGTGGCAGTGTACAGGGTAGGGGTGGCAGTGTACAGTGTAGGGGTGGCAGTGTACAGGGTAGGGTAGGGGTGGCATTGTGCAGGGTAGGGGTGGCAGTGTGCAGGGTAGGGGTGGCAGTGTGCAGGGCAGGGGTGGGAGTGTACAGGGCAGGGGTGGCAGTGTGCAGGGTAGGGGTGGCAGTGTACAGGGTAGGGGTGGCAGTGTACAGGGTAGGGGTGGCAGTGTACAGGGTAGGGTAGGGGTGGGAGTGTGCAGGGGTGGGAGTGTACAGGGTAGGGGTGGCAGTGTACAGGGTAGGGTAGGGGTGGCAGTGTGCAGGGTAGGGGTGGCAGTGTGCAGGGTAGGGGTGGCAGTGTGCAGGGTAGGAGTGGCAGTGTGCAGGGTAGGGGTGGCAGTGTGCAGGGCAGGGGTGGCAGTGTGCAGGGTAGGGGTGGGAGTGTGCAGGGCAGGGGTGGGAGTGTGCAGGGCAGGGGTGGGAGTGTACAGGGCAGGAGTGGCAGTGTACAGGGTAGGGGTGGCAGTGTGCAGGGTAGGGGTGGCAGTGTACAGGGTAGGGGTGGCAGTGTACAGGGTAGGGTAGGGGTGGGAGTGTGCAGGGGTGGGAGTGTACAGGGTAGGGGTGGCAGTGTACAGGGTAGGGTAGGGGTGGCAGTGTGCAGGGTAGGGGTGGCAGTGTGCAGGGTAGGAGTGGCAGTGTGCAGGGTAGGGGTGGCAGTGTGCAGGGCAGGGGTGGGAGTGTGCAGGGCAGGGGTGGGAGTGTGCAGGGCAGGGGTGGGAGTGTGCAGGGCAGGAGTGGCAGTGTACAGGGTAGGAGTGGCAGTGTACAGGGTAGGGATGGCAGTGTGCAGGGCAGGGGTGGGAGTGTGCAGGGCAGGGGTGGGAGTGTGCAGGGCAGGGGTGGGAGTGTGCAGGGCAGGGGTGGGAGTGTACAGGGCAGGAGTGGCAGTGTACAGGGTAGGAGTGGCAGTGTGCAGGGTAGGGATGGCAGTGTACAGAGTAGGGTAGGGGTGGGAGTGTGCATCGCAGGGGTGGGAGTGTGCAGGGCAGGGGTGGGAGCGGTCCTCAAATACCAATGTATTAGCGGTAACACATGAACTACACACAGCCCTCACAATCCCTCACTCCCATCAGTTATTAAAAACATAATTTTATTAATGTGTTAAAAAATGCAAAATAAGCAGAAGGGGCCTCAAATAGACACAGGATAAGATACAATGTGGGAACTGGAGGCAACATAAAGGTTACATTATATACACATTATACCAAATTATGATCCAGATTATTGAAAAACCCTACACCGAAGCAATCTGGGTAAATAACAGCCCGTACTTATTACGTGTGTTTACTGAGCCCATGTAAGACAGCAATATACACACACAGCGGACAGGGACTGATCACGTCTGTCAGAAGCATCAGTCACTGTCACGTTACTGCATCATCATCCTTGTGGCACCGGATACTGAACACACCACATCACACGACGCACACACCTGTCACAGGACAAGTCTCTGGGCCACAGGAGCATCTGGCAGAACGGGAGATGGATCTTTGTTTCCTGGGCAGTGAGGGCAGGTGAGGGATCTGCATAATCAGTGAAACATAATAACCAAGGATTGTATCTGTTTGTAGCAGCACAAAGGTAGAAATTAAAGGGTGTGAGTGGGGGGGCTCTGGGGTAGATCCAGATATGATAAAGGGAGCACAGAGAAATGACGGTGGTGGGAGCCCCCTGAGTACGGAGAATGTACAGAAGGAACTGTGCAGGTAGGGTCAGATCCTGGGTGGGATGAGGAAGAGGATACACTGAGTGACATGGAGACTTAGTTGTAGAGAAGAGTATAAATAGATTTAGCATATTCCATGCACTAATATTTTCCTAATCATCATATAACAGGCACGGATAAAGGTACTTTACACATAACACTGTATATGGAATAGTGTACTATACTATGACTCTAAAAAAGGTTGCGATGACAAATACAAATCACTAATATTACGGTGAGGAACCCATCGCTATGTGAGAGGAAATTGGATTTTCTGTTGACATTGGATAGGTGGGAAATATTCACTCAATGGTCCACGACAGACCATAACTTTGCAGCATTGTCATTATAATTCGCACCATGGTAGAAAGCTTGAAGCTTTGCATGACACCCTGACTTCTGTCCGTCAATTACGGAAGCTGGCAGCTTCGCAGACGTCGCTGTAAGGCAAACACACACATGCCGGGGGAAAAAAAAAAAAAGACCTCAACCATTCAAAACAAATATGCTGAGAAAATGAAAAAAACAATTCAATTGTTTTGAAATCTTAGAGAGCAAACTTGAACTTATATTGCACTCTTCGGTTTCTGGTAAGCAAGGAAAAGATCTCGGGAAGCAGAATATGATAATGAAACATTGTTAATCTGATGGATGATCATCGAATACTGATGACTTCTGCCTAAGGACTTTAGGACATGAATATTTTAAATCAAACAATTTGATGTTTCCATGACAACAAAACAGAGAACAATTAAGACATATGTTTCGTCAAGAGATTGAGCAGAAAAGGAAACTGCTTAGAGAGAGCGAATTGGGCTATGGAGCTTGGCTCATTGATGGGAGGAAACCCCACTTAGCGCTTCTTGTTATTTCTAGAACTATTGGAATCGCCCAGTCTGTACAGAGGATGGGGTGGACATTCGGGTAGCGATAACGTGTGGTAATGTAATATCCTTACTGCTGTGTGTAACGTGAAGAATTTTCAGGAAGAATAGGTGGAACAATAACATAAAAAGTGAAATCTTAGCAATAAATTGTAATTGTAACCCTGATAATTCTAACTGTCATGTTAAGTAGTAAGATGGTTGTATGAACTTCATTCCATACAAAGGTCTGTTGGACATCACAATCTTGCCCCATCAGTTTTACAGTACTCTGTGCTGCTGGGGACCCTGCTCCTTACACTATATAACTCTCAGTCTGTGGCTTCCTTCTTCCACATGTTTATTCTGCTCATGACATGCAGAGCTGCCCTTACTGACTCCATCACACAAGTGCCTCCAGGCTCATTTTGCTGAAATACTCTGTGCTGCTGTGAACATTTGAATGATGATTGGCTGCAGATTGTTCTATTTCTCCCCACTTTAAAAGTGGGGACATTTGGATGAGCAGAACATAAACACAGATCTCGAAAAGCTGCTCTGAATCTAGTCAACCCCATTCCATAGACTCGGACATCAAACTGTACAAAACAGTCACAACCCAAATGTAAAAACTATCAGCGGGGAAAAATTGGGGCTCAATCTCATTGGCCACTGAAGAACCACACCTATTAGAGCAGTCAGAACTTTACACATGTGCGTTCAGAGCATGTTCTCAAAGCTCCACACTGCACTCTAATGAAAATGATGCGTGTTTAACGGCTACTAATAGCGCAAAGTCTGACAGGTACATAAATACAGCGGCCTCTGTTTCTGGCTGATAAACTATAGCGGAATCTGGCAGCGATCACGCTGGGCAGCACACACATCGATTGGCACATTAGTACGAGTTTCTTACCGTCCCAGAGCACCAAATGGGTTATATAATGAGTATATTTCTATTTTACCTTTTAGAAGGTTTGATAAATCTACAGCTCAATGAATAGTAACCAGTTAGTTTGGCGTATGAACATGAAGGAATCTGTGGGGAAGGGGGGGGGGGTTCATGTTAACGAGGTATGTAAAAGGAGCTTCAATCAGCAGTTTGTGTATTCAGGAAAGGAAGGGGGGGTGCCCACGAACCTCCCCACCTTCCACATAATGACCTTATTTTTGTACACTCTCAAAAGTAGCCGATAATCTGGTAACCCGGTTCTGTCCGATGCTGTTAAAGGACAAAATGCGAAACGTCATACAGAAATCCACATTTATAGATGCTGAACTATCCATGCAGTAAAAACATTGCAAAGTACAATCATGAAGACATTACACATATGGCCCTCAAAGTGTACACCCACTTCCAAATGGGTTTAAATTGGCGCATTTGGCCGTTGCACGTCAGCATATTTTGTGGCTCGTAAATAACATTTAGCGGTGGCAGACATTTTTTGGGATGGACGATTAGCGACATGAAAGTTCCTCTCGCCATAGTGACGCCTCTGGAACCTAGTGAGATGTCGCATTGTCATGAACATTTGTTCCGATCACAAAACTGCTGCTGCAGCAATAAATTCACATTACCAAATCTTCATTAATTTCTTGGTAAACAGAGCCAAATTGCCGTATATATCTATATCACTGGAATTATTAATCTGAGGTACAGAAATTGGGCCATTTGCCGGCTGTACAGACAATTCATTACTTTCACTTACTGTGTTGAAATGATCTCTCCTGAAATATCTCTCACAAAATGCTTTTAAAAGCCGCTTGTGTGTCAGATAAAAGGCAGCGATAGAATACAGTACTGTACAGAGACCCCAATCTAATGGCTCTAATTCCCCTCTCCTGCCTTATCCATCTACCTAGGACGACAAAAAAGGGATTTTTGTACTTATGTAAAATCCGTTTCTCTTAGTCCATTTGGGGACACCGGGGTATAGAGTAGGGACAGGGCGAACTGGCCCTTTAAACTTCTGCTTAACTAAGCCCTAGGTCCTCCCCCTCTATACCCCACTTCCTGTCTAGCCCCAGTTTATGTTTATCCAAGGCCACAGAAAGCGGGGATAGAGAGAAAAAATGAAAAGAGAATAAAAAAAGAAACAACAACATTCTCTTATCAACAAAACAACATGTCAAACAGTAGGAGAAACTAGAGCATTAAGGGCAGCACCCGGTGTCCCCCAATGGACTAAGAGAAACTGATTTTACGCAAGTACAAAAATCCTATTTTCTCTATCCTCCTTTGGGGGACACCGGGGACATTCCAAAACTGCCTCAAGGTTTTAAACTTGCAAAACCTAGTGAATGTATGTACAGAAGACCACGTGGCTGCCCTACACAGCTGTTCACTGGAGGCACCATGGCGGGCCGCCCAAGAAGCACTTACAGACCTTGTAGAGTGCGCCCGCAGATTATCTGGGACAGGCTCCCCAGCCCCAACTTAAAGCCTGACGGATAACAGCTGTAATCCACCTAGCAATAGTCACCTTAGAAGCTGGCCAGCCTCTCGTGAGCATCATAGAGAATCAAAAGATCCTCAGTCTTGCGCACATTCGGACACCTTCGCAGATAAATGCGCAAGGCTCCGCCCACATCGAGATAACAAATAGAATCATCGTTTTCCGAAGACCTAGAATTGGTTAGGGCAGGAATGACAATGTCTTGACTTAAATGAAATCTTGACACAACCTTAGGAAGGAAGGAGGACTTGGTTCGAAGAACTGCCCTGTCTTCATGAAAAACAAGAAGAGAAGGAGACTTGCAAGATAAAGCAGCAAGCTCTGAAACTCTTCTTGCTGTAGATATGGCCAAAAGAAACACCGTCTTCCATGTCAGAAATTTGAATTCCAATGTATTCAAGGGTTCAAAAGACGGATGCTGTAAAGCATTCAAAAATGCCTTGAAAATCGATACCATCTTGCCCAGAACTCTCATGCTGAAATGCACAGAGGGCTGTTTAGCCACCAACAGAGATTTCACCATCTTCTGCAAGGGTAGAATTTAGTCCTGAGGTAAGAACTTCCGTCGTTGTCGGGTGTCTAATAAAAAAGAACCAAAAAGATCATCCACTGGGATGGGATTAACTTTGACTTTTTGAAATTGAGAATCCAACCGTGAGATTCTAGAGTCTGGATCACTACTTGGACATGCGACTGAAGTACCTCTGGAGATTCTGCCTTTAAAAGAAGATCGTCCAGGTAAGAAATGATTGTAATCCCCTTGGACCTTAGCAGAGCAGCCATGACCGTCATGATCTTGGTTAAGATACGCGGGGCCGTGACCAGACAAAAGGGAAGAGCCTGAAACTGGAAGTGCTCTGACCGAACCACAAACCTCAAGAGAGACTGATGACCCTCCAAGATAGGAACATGGAGATAGGCATCCTTGATGTCTAGAGCCACCATGAACGCTCCCTGTTCCATGCCGTGAATGGCCGTGCGCAAAGACTCCATCTTGAACTTGGGCAGTCAGACCTGAGTGTTCAATGATTTTAGATTCAGAATGGCTCTGAATGAGCCATCTGGTTTTGGCACAAAAAAAGGTTGGAATAAAAACCCAAACCATTTTGAGAATCTAGCACCGAAATAATCACTCCCGGAAGAGAGGAGGGATTGGATCACTCCTCACAAAGCCAATCGCTTTCGTGAACAAGTGGGAAGGCCTATGGCAAAGAACCGTCTGGGAGGAAGACTGAGCAAATCGATCTTGTATCCCGGTCCACCACTCCCCGTACCCAGACATTGGTGGTAGACTGAAACCACCGATCTCTGAACAAGAGTAGACGGGCTCCCACCACTGGCGACAGCGGAGTAGCAAAATGCACGCCATGCGGACTGCTTGTCTGCAGGCTTCGCTGCTGGACGTCGAGCAGACCAGACCGGACGCCCACGCTGCAAACCACCCCTGGGGGCGGATGACTGGCCCCTGGAAGACTGACCTGAGGAATATTGACCCCGAAACCTGCCTGAGGAAAGCACTGAAGCCTGGACATTCTTTGTTTGGGAGCATTACCAGGAAGAAAAGTGCTCTTTGGGGTAGTTGCTTGATATATACATTTATACCCATTAGTGGGTAATTTGAATATATGGACACAGGGGGTACTTGGGATGAACAAACATTACAGAGTACTTGGTAAATAAAAAGAGGGGGTGCAACAACAAAGGTTGGAACCCTGATCTAGACCAGTTAAAAGGTGGCGTCTCCATAGCAACAGATCAAATGTTGCTTAATTTTCTAAACTACACGAAGGAAAAAAAAAAGAAAGACAGGATCTGATTGGTTGCTATGAGCCAGTTTTGTATGCACCACCTTTCCTAAATATTAGTGTTTCTCATGGCTCATTAACAGTACACTGCTATAAACTAATATTACAGATTTGGAATTCGGGACATTTTAGCTCAACTGAAATCACTATACCCCATCCATTTTCAGCAGTTGAAATTAGCAATATTGGGTGGAACAATGGACATTGTATACTAATTAGTATCAGATTTGTTCTACTAGAGATTCACCTGTGATACTAATCATTTCACCTGTGATTGCTCTCTGCTTATATGGAAACACAGAACCAGCAGCTGGAATCATTCTCTGTGTGATCCCTAAAACAACATAGTAATCCAAGTGCCCCATCCAGGAACACTACAACAAGACAGGATATACTGAGTCTTCTGTGTGAGGTGACACAAAGGATGCCCTTGACATGCATTGTATGACGAAAAAATAAGTAACTTATAATTGTTTAGAACTACTGATACTAAAGTTAGTAAAGAAATGTACAGAGAGCAATGTTTGCACATTATTAGAGGAAAGGAATAAACATCGGCCAACAAATACACAGACACACGCTGATACGCACAACATGTAATATGTAGTTATTGCATATTTTGTGACCCAGCTTTCAGCTCAGAATCAATGTACATGTATATATGCTTCCACGGTGGCCACCGAGTTATTACATCTTCCACCCACCGGAGGTCGGCGGTCACGCCGGAGCACAGATATAAGGCTGGTTATAGATCAGCTGGATGGTTGCTAAGAAACCCTCACAGAATTCCATGTGTCACTAATTATGCTTTGTGTTTCTCTGCTCAAATACAGACCCTTTAAACAGCTATAAGCACAAGAGCTTGGGGGCTTCTTCCCTGCACTTGTATGCTCATATAAAACATGACGCTGCTGCTAAACTCTGCTCTTTTTACTCGTTACCCATAAACACAATATAACAGTGTGAAGGGATGTAATCCATATAGGTCACCAGATATGAACCCAACACAGTATTTATGGTTTATTCTGGAACAACGCACAATATTTGGTGTTCCCCAATCAGTGACTTTTATGTACATTGATTCTACATCCTTCCTGCTCAATTCCAGAACAGGGAAATAGAAACATAATATTTTGTGGCTGATAAGAACCACATGGCCCCTCTTGTCTAGTTTATTCCCAAAAACCTCAGACTCTACTAGATCTTTAGTTTTTTCAGATTTAAGATAAGGTTATCTCCATCCCAAGCATGTTTAACTCTGTTACTACATATCAGACTCTAGAGGCTATTCCACCTATCGATATTCTTTCAGTAAAGTAATTCATCCGCACATTTCCCCTAGTTATAGAGCATGTCCCCTTGTTCTAATACATTCAAAAAGTCTCTTCCTCTGTACAATGCTTCCCTCCGGTATCTTTTTAACACCCTTGATATAATGAAAGCTTCTATTATATCCCCAATCTCATTTCCCTGCTCCAAGCTATATATCTATCAATCTATCGAAGTCCTACAGTCTTCCTTGGTAGGTTTTGTGATGCAGACCTTGCACCGTTTGTCTTTGCAAAACCTCTTATTTACGTCCTTCTGTAGCTACGGCTTCCAGAAGTGAGCTCAGGACTCTAGGTGTGGTCTTACTAATGACCTGTATATATTGGCATCACCACCTCTCTCTGCTATCAAGTCCTTCTTGTGCGACCTAGAACCCAACAGGCCCCACATTGCTTTGCTACATTTTCGGCCTACATTTAAGTCTCCTGAAATCATCATCATCGACATTTATTTATAAAGCGCCAGCAAATTCCGTAGCACTTTACAATTGGGAATAGATTCATAATCCCTTTCCTCCGCCATTCTTTTCCAGTTAATACTATAGTCGGCCCTGGGGTGTTTGAGACCCATATGCGTGCTTTTTCATTTTTTTGGCATCTAACGTTATTTGCCACGCTCCTGAGTATTCCTTTAATCTACCCAGACTCCTGGTGTGTGTACCCCGTTACATCACTTTGTACCATCTGCAATTAGGTGTAACTCTCCTACAATACCAATAACAATGTCACCAATACAGATATTAAAGAGGACAGGTTCATGTACAGACCTTGGGGTAGTCTTACTACAACTACATCTCTGTCGCCTCCCTTAAAACAAATATCACGTCCACTCCACCATTTATTAATCCAATACAAACAATTCTATTGTATTTACATTTAATTACATCTCATACAATCTGCTTGAGGAAAAGACAATGACTTCAATGCTATCATAAGGTGACCTCAGTCACAGATTCCTAGCAACACTCCAGTTCACTGAGCGGCCGCACGCGCAGACTACCGCACAACCATATTCATTTATTCACTTAACTCATCCGACAGAAATAAGAAGGTAGAGATAATAAAGGGTTTTTTATGTAGAAGTCTCCCTGCTGCTGCCATGGAAACTTGTGATGAGAGGAATGTTGGCTGCTTCTAAGTCTTCACATTCATGAGGACCACCGAACGGCTCTCCATCGTCAGAGGGATGAAGCCTCAATCACGAGACATCTATAGGACTGGGTGCCATGTGTATTAAAGAGACACAGCCCCCCAAAATGTTCTGTACTTGTGTGACGATACGCATCCGCCGGACGGGGGCCGGTATGCATCCGCCGGACGGGGGCCGGTACGCATGGGCATAATTTTAATTTTCCTTCTTAGCAAGGTATGTGCTCACTCACGCGGTTGTTTCTGCCACCGCTTTGCCAGTTCTAGGTCATATTTTCAGACCTTTCCAGACAGAGTGCGCCCCGGTGACATCATACCCCACCCTCTATGATGTCACACATGTCCACTACCATAAGGCCACTCCCTCAAGTTATTGCAATGAGAGAGGATTTTTACATATTAGAACGACAGGAGATCTCTAGGTGAAGAGAAAGGGATTCTGGGAAGGAGACAGCAAAACAATGCACCGTACTGGATTGTGAGCAAACTTTATAGCACTACTATAGAATGGAAAATTTCTATACCAAGAACATATATAGTTTATTCATATTAACATTACACAAATGGGAATTAACAGGTTTAAATTCCTCCCAAAGACATAAATAAATAGTGGCGTCTAGACAAAAACACATCCTTCCCCCCCCATCTCTGCACAATGGATGTAGCCTGACCAATTACTGATGGGCAGATTAAGTTGTATGGTCTATAACAAAAGCACAGTGGGATAACTAGAAGTAATCTGCTAGTGAAAGGAAATTATGGGTTATCTTCAATTGCCCATCTGGGTTTTATGGGGCTGTATTGTATTTCTTCTGTTTATTTGTTATAGAAAACAAGCAAATAAATCAATTGCCGTCTACCAGTAAACAGACGTTGTCACTTCAGCCTCACAGACTTTGTATGGAGAGTCAGCATATAGATTTTGTGGTGGTGATTATAAATCTGTTTTACCTCTGGACATTATAACTGGACGTACTGATGGCTGTTTCTATATATTAAATGTATCTGTGACCACAAATATTTATTGCAAAATGAAACCGGCTAGTTCTGTAGAGAATAGAGATACAAAATAATTGCTGTGTGCAGGATCTCACATCGCTGTAGGACCCAGGGGCAGAGATCTGCATTATACTTTTATTTATTTATTATAATACCCTCATCCTGTGTGTTCACCCTACATAGGTACAGTATAATCATGTGCACGAATGATTAAGGTGGAAATCAACTGGGATAGGGCGAGGGGGCAGGTATTGGGGTGCCGGTACCATTTAGAATATTCGGGGGGAGTCCTTCAGCATGTGTGATATTTGCGCCGTATATCTGCATGAGTGCCTGACGCAATGAATCACGTGATCTTATCTACCTGGGGACTATAAGAATTAAAAGCAAAAAACAGTCCCTTCATAGCAATGAGAAGGGCCTAACAGACCGTGTACAATAAACACTATTGAATTGGGCAGTATCTGGGCTGAAGTTTATGTGTGTTCTGCAAAATAATCTGATTTCATTGCTATAGTGCAAGTTAGACAATGAAATTTGTAAACTCCTTAGTGTTTTATCTGCTTTCTTTCCTATGTAATGTAATTATTACAAAAACACACATGAAAAAGTGAATGTATAACGATGAGCTTTTCACTCATTCAGGCATAGAATTTATAGAGGTATATTCTCCCTGTATCACCTGTTTTTACCAACTTTTATGATGCTCTCAGAGTGGACAGTTCCTGCTGTAACAAAGATGATTCTACAATAATGGAACAACTGCCCCTAAAGGTAATTTAAGGAAGTACAACAGTACAGCATGAATTCCATTTTATAACATCACAGGTCTGTTGCATCCGTGTGGATCTGTGGACACGGGTGCAAAATTTCGCCCCTTCTGATGAGAGGAACAGGGGTGTAAAAAAAACACAAATGTAGCTGAAAATATATGTATCTTATTAACATATTAGTGAAATAAAAAGGATTATATATGCACATGAAACGACAATCACATATTGTAGCTCTTTTAATCTCCGATAGGATTGTGCAGTATAAGGTCATCGATTTGCATCTTATGAACATCTAAGTTGTATTCTCACTTCATGAAATGCATCATCATCAGTTATCTATGTAACAGCACTAATTCCGCAGTGCTGTAGAGAACTCACTCACATCAGTCCTTGCCCCATTGGAGTTGGAGGAAACCCAGGCAAACACGGGAGAACATACAAACTCCACACAGATAAGGCCATGGTCTGGAATCGAACTCATGACCCCAGTGCTGTGAGGCAGAAGTGCTAACCACCGAGCCACTGTGCTGTGCTATGTTTTGGAATAAAAAGAGTTGAGGCTATGACTTGGCGAAGCTGGTCAGATGCGCCTTAGGCTGGGTACACACTACAGTATTTTCAGCAGATTATGGGGCCAATCAGACAATAAACGACCGTTTGGGCCGATATCACAGTAGTGTGTACCCTGGAACAATGAATGATTATCGTTCCAAAGCTCATCATATCGTTGAACAAGATTGTTAAACTAAACTAAAAATCTCATTAAACGATGAAAGGATCTCGTTCCCATTCTGCAGTTTGTATGCACTCTGCAGAATTGGAACGACAATTTAGCTAAATTAACACCTACCAGGATATAGGAGCTGGTGTCTGGGGGTCAGTCTGTATCCTCTTCCTGATATTCTGAATGGGTCTTGACCTTACAATATTACATTCTGGGTGTAAGGCTGGGCGGGGTTTATGTGCAGTCTCATATTCGTACACATGGTGATCGAGACATTTTTTTTTCTGTTGCTGGTAAAATTGCACCGTTATTCTGATGTAGTGTGTACCTAGCTTTACATTGGGAGGTGTCCCAGATGTCTAACATGTTTGGCAAGCCAACTAGTGGAGCAATAATGTATACACCATCGGATATTGGGATAGTTGTCACCCAACTTTTGGCTGGTACACAATTCCTTAAAAAATTCCAAGAGTTTTAATCTCGGAAGACTTTTGATCCATGTATAAAGCCTCCTAAAATCAAAAAGGTCACAAGACAACCATTGATAGGAGATTTTCATTTAATCCAGTCTGTATACAAGGAGCTTGGCAGCAGGAAATTAGGTTTTAAAAAGAACAGGGGAGCACTTCGGAAGAGTGATCCAAGCACAGCCACTTTTGGGAGGAGAATCTGACAGACAATCTTTCATTTTAAGGTCATGAGAATTTTACTTTATTGTCTTAAAAGTGTATATTAAAGCACAGAGTGGGTAAAGCAGCAGGCTGATGGAAAGAAGCATGAAACCACTTTGTAGGCAGTCAGTTGTGAGGAGTTGAGTGAATTAGTCTGACTGCACCGAGTGGTTTATCGATCAATGCAAACACATTGAAAGTCAGACCTTTGGTATAAATTCTGCTAAGACCGCTACAATATATAAATGGAAGATTACTTGCAGTACTAAAAAAGAGCAAAGAAATGTACAGAATTAGCCAGAAGTGCAAAATCTAAAGATGAAAAACATTCTCCGTTGGAAGAACAGGAAAATAACATTGTAAACCATGATTCAGCCATAGTGCAACATTCATATTTTAGTGTACAAAAATATTCTGATCCGTGTTCTTGCGATTGTCACAGGCATAGAACAGGATATGCCATATAGAAAAGTCTCAAAAAACAGGATAAACTGTAAACGGTCCCTCTTCCCACTGACTGAAGCAATAATGCCCTACAACCGTAGCTGTTGGGAGGGGACCGCCAGCTGAGGCATGCATGGTCCGCGGGGATTGGAGGGGTCCGCCAGCTGAGCCACGCATGGTCCGCGGGGATTGGAGGGGACCGCCAGCTGAGGCATGCATGGTCCGCGGGGATTGGAGGGGACCGCCAGCTGAGGCACGCATGGTCCGCGGGGATTGGAGGGGACCGCCAGCTGAGGCATGCATGGTCCGCGGGGATTGGAGGGGACCGCCAGCTGAGCCACGCATGGTCCGCGGGGATTGGAGGGGACCGCCAGCTGAGCCACGCATGGTCCGCGGGGATTGGAGGGGACCGCCAGCTGAGCCACGCATGGTCCGCGGGGATTGGAGGGGACCGCCAGCTGAGGCATGCATGGGCCCGCGGGGATTGGGGGGGACCGCCAGCTGAGGCATGCATGGTCCGCGGGGATTGGAGGGGACCGCCAGCTGAGGCATGCATGGGCCCGCGGGGATTGGAGGGGACCGCCAGCTGAGGCACGCATGGTCCGCGGGGATTGGAGGGGACCGCCAGCTGAGCCACGCATGGGCCCGCGGGGATTGGAGGGGACCGCCAGCTGAGGCATGCATGGGCCCGCGGGGATTGGGGGGGACCGCCAGCTGAGGCATGCATGGTCCGCGGGGATTGGAGGGGACCGCCAGCTGAGGCATGCATGGTCCGCGGGGATTGGAGGGGACCGCCAGCTGAGGCATGCATGGGCCCGCGGGGATTGGAGGGGACCGCCAGCTGAGGCACGCATGGTCCGCGGGGATTGGAGGGGACCGCCAGCTGAGCCACGCATGGGCCCGCGGGGATTGGAGGGGACCGCCAGCTGAGGCATGCATGGTCCGCGGGGATTGGAGGGGACCGCCAGCTGAGCCACGCATGGCCCGCGGGGATTGGAGGGGACCGCCAGCTGAGCCACGCATGGTCGGAGGGGGTTGGAGGGGACCGCCAGCTGAGCCACGCATGGTCCGCGGGGATTGGAGGGGACCGCCAGCTGAGGCATGCATGGGCCCGCGGGGATTGGAGGGGACCGCCAGCTGAGCCACGCATGGGCCCGCGGGGATTGGAGGGGACCGCCAGCTGAGGCATGCATGGGCCCGCGGGGATTGGAGGGGACCGCCAGCTAAGGCATGCATGGGCCCGCGGGGATTAGAGGGGACCGCCAGCTGAGGCATGCATGGGCCCGCGGGGATTGGAGGGGACCGCCAGCTGAGGCATGCATGGGCCCATGCGGATCTACTCACACCGCTGACAAGCTCCTTTCTCGCTCAACTTCTGAAGAGCCGGTTTATTAAACATCTCTCCCTCACGTCCTTTACCAGTTTACATTTACTCACTAATAGAATCTGCATAGGAGCCACTCCCGGATTCCTGAGAGTCGGTAATTCTCCTGGAGGAGCTTACCTGCAGCAATGTAGCGGTGTCAAGCACGCCCTCCCCCTTTTAGCCACAGAGTGGTGGGGCACCATCCCATTTATTGAGGTGGGTGGGGCTTGGTGATGCAAAGCACAATAGTAAGCCCTGCCCACTTATGATTTTCCTACCTTGCTTTTGGGAGATGCAGAAAAACAGGAAAGTAAGCAAGGGACAGGCTTCAGACCGGCTCAGGACAGCGAATACCACTTATACCACCCCTGGCGAACTATGAAAGTCAACGTACGTTACCAACATGTGAGCATCCAACAAGCAAAGCTTGTTCTTTTAATATCTATACACGCTACAGAACACAACACTAGAACAATATTGTCTATGATGAAACGTGAGGAGACCGGGGGACATATATTCAGGTCTCACTCCTTTCTTCCTCCAGCAGCATACCTGGCAGTAGCCCCTGCTTCGGTGGGACTGTTCCACTCTGTGGTCCCACAAACAGGAGGGACTTCCCAGAAAAGAGCAAGTGTGGATGTGGTGTGGTGGATCGGGGCAGAGTATGGACAGAGCTTAGCATCAGCACAGGGTCACTTTTGGGTGGCGTCACATGACAGCTTTTTACGCAGCAGAAAACAACTAGAGAAAGAATTGAGCATTTTTCCTGCTAAACTGCTTACTGAGTTTATCAAACTTAATCCCACCAAAGGAAATCCTAAAAACATGGCCTGCTGTTGGCGACTGGTGGGAGAAACGCAGCTGCGGATCACATAACCACCTGATTTTTAATCACATAAATGTCGTACCTGGTCACCATAAACCACGCCAGCTTCCGGCAGTCAGGAGATACCCGCATGTAGGTCTTGATGTGCGGCATGGCTCGGCTACGGCCTGATGTTTCCGCTTTCCACCTGCTATAAAGCAGAGAAATAGGGACAGTCAGTCTTTCCACCCCCTTCCCAGCTCCAGTTCCCCACTGCCCGATAGTAGTGATCCAGCCCAGAATGTGATCTATCCACTCACCACACACTCACACCACACACACATACACCGCACACACACAGTGCATCACCCAACCCGTATAAAAACTAGATTAAAAATGACAATATCCTGATTTTCATACTAGTATTAATCAGCTGTCCACATATTAGTACTGATAATGCATCCATGTCTATGTCTTATTCTAGGAGCGATTAGAAGCCATATTTAAAACCTTAGGGTAGTGCCGGATAAGCACTTTGGTTACCTGCTAAAAATAGTGTTAGCAGTCAGAGGCTGAAATGACATCCGGGGCAACGCGTGGGGAATATCTGATCTAAATCAGTCAGATCACCTGTACGCTCAGTTTACCAGTTTATGAGCTCATCAGCCGGAGAGAATAAGAGACACTGCAACTTCTGAGAGTTCAATATACTCTGACTTATTGTTTACAAGTTCACATACATATAGCACTCTGATTATACAAAATCACGTACTTCAGCAAACTACGCCCCTAACTATCTTAACCAATTATTGTGCACCATTCCTTTGCATAACCTTGTTACATTCTCACAGGAATTTTCCCCAGGGGGCTGGTGGTTTATCTCCTGTCTGCCATATAGAATTTAATGGGCGCAGCTTCTTGCAAACAACAAGATAATAATGAATAACTTCTACAAACTAGCTGTATTTAAGCTGTCTTCAGGCTGTACAAAGACAAAATGGCAACAAGATGGTGTCAGCTAAGCAAAATCCCATTTCTCTGGAACAATTACGCTAAACGGTGTATGCAGCAACTTCACAGCTTAATTGTTCCCGTACAATGGGCCCACTCCCACCAGACAGTACTCTTGTTGTTCAGGAACCAGATTTAGGGCCCGATTCATTAAGGAACTTAAATTAAGAAGATTCTTATTTAAGTCTCCTGGACAAAACCATGTTACAATGCAAGGGGTGCAAATTAGTTTTCTGTTTTGCACATAAGTTAAATACTGACTGTTTTTTCATGTAGCACACAAATATCAACTTTAAATGTCAGTGTAGAAATATGCTATCAAGTATTTATGTGTTACATGATAAAACAGTCAGAGACTGGTGAAAGTGCTGTAACCCACGGCAACCAGATTCTGCTGCGCCACATAAATCCGGTAAACCGGGGCCCGTTATATATCACACATGTAGATAAGCCCCATGATGATGACAGATTGTTACCTACTGGAAATAGGAGTGAAGCCAGGGCTGTTTCTGAGCGGTCTGGATACTGTACGGCAAAGAGCCGCCGGCTGCAAAACACAAAGATGATATTAAGATCTCTACAGCGAGAAGCTGAAATACAAAGTATAGAAACTAGGAAAACACAAGTGAGAGATAAATGGGTATTTTTACTGCCTTAAATCGGTTCTGCAATCTTGTGGGAGCTGCTATAATAATGTGTCACCGATAGCAGCAATATATATACTACAAGCCCAGGAATACACCGTTGTCACCGTCCAGCCTTCATACAGTGTGACAAGTAAACACAGGAAGTAACAACTCTGCTGCAGCATAAACTGATCATAAGAAGACAGCGTATTGATGAGTGAAGAACTGAGTCAGACTTTCGTAGACATATGGCAGCATCTGACCCTATACATGTTTTTCTTAGAGAGTAAATATTACCAGTTAAATGAATGACTCCCCGCCCTCACCGGCTTATTACCACCCCTCCCCTTTAATGGTCATTATAATCTATATTTCTGCTGAACTATCGGTGGTGAGGGGGGTCATAAAGTGGGTGGGAACATTATTACTGGAATTGAGAACCTCTTTGACGGAATAACAAGTAGAATTCTACCTCTGATACAGTAAAGCAGAAACTTTATTTCTGTACATACCGGGATATCCTTCCAAACTGGTCCTAACATTATCCACCGATGGGTAGATCTGAAAAAGAGACAGAAAGATTTATAGGATAGTCCCTGAGAGCAGCGCCAGGAGTGAGGGTAGATCAATACACGGTCGGATTGTAAGATTCACTATAGTCACAGGCCAGGAATCGCTCTCCCCCCACTGTGTGCCCCCATTCTTCTGTATAATTGTAGAGGGACATTATATAGCTAGGCAGTCAAAGCGGTCAACCATTCAAATGCTCCAAAATATATATTATATAATATACACACACATAAGATAACCCAACACACCAGCAGCACAGACTTTAAACAATTTCAGAGAAATCCGAATGTATTAAGTCAATAATAAACATGAGTATTAAAAAAAAAGTCATTATGACTTAAAACACATTTATAATACACTACCTGTAATAACAGTGTCTCTATAGTGTCAGTAAATATAACTTATGAATATAAATCTTGGACAGATGATGAAACACCCCCTGGACTTTTTGCATTTTTGCATTTTCCACTAATCTAGGTTGGAGGTGATCAGCCAGAACTGCCCCATGTGACGGGGTAAGTACAGGCAGTAACGCTCTGGGATTACCAGCTGCAGGGGATTTTCTGTGTTCGGCAGAGTCTTCACCCCCTTCCCCAGGGTCTTCAGGCTCTCGCTGAATTCAGAATGCAGCCACTTGGTTTTGTCGGTCCCCATTGAGCCTATACTCGAAAACTGACCAAGCACAGGCCAAGATTCAACACCAGCAATGGGGCTGGCCCTCTCCCTTAAGATCTGCAGAATGATAACACAGAATGGGTTAATGAGTTAGAGGATGAGATGCTCACTGCAATGTTCCTCAGGTGAATTCCTACAGCCAGAAATAGGATCAGTGCCAACAAGAGGGGTCTGAGAGCAGACGTAACAATATCATGGTGCACAATTAGCCAAAATGTACCGTGTCTGGATGTATAATGCTGGCAACACATAGGGGGAAATTCAATTCCCCCTGAAGTACCTCCACATAAAAACTATTACCGTTATTACGGTAATATTAAGCCGGCATTAAAACTACCATAATAACGGTACTTATGCGCACTATTACCATAATAATAACGCAGCAAATTGAATTCCCCCCCATATTGCGGTATCAGGCTACAAAAACAAAAAACCACCTCCATACCAGATAATAGTAAACATAATATCCTCATCATCAATTTATATAGCGCCGCTAATTCTGCAGCGCTGTACAGAGAACTCATTCACACCAGTCCCTGCCCCATAGGAGCTTACAATTTAAATCCCCTAACATACACATACACACACACACACACACACACACAGACCGAGAGAGACTAAGGGCAATTTAACAACGGCCAATTAACCTACCAGTATGTTTTTGGAGCGTGAGAGGAAACCCACGCAAACACGGGGAGAACATACAAACTCCACACAAATAAGGCCATTGTCGGGAATTAAACTCATGACCCCAATACTGTGAGGCAGGAGTGCTAACCACTGAGCCACAGTGCTGCAACAAAACTGGACTCTTATCCCGTCACTCAGCTCTTGCTCCGAGCGGCAGTATCAGCATAAAACAAAATGTATAAACAGGTAGTAACATAGCTCACATACCTTTCTTAATCGAAAATGGCCCCATTTTTCCTTGTCATGTCCCTGGAACCTCCCAGGTGTTGATCCGACTAGATACACCCTGCAATGTATAACGATCAATACGCGAGTTTAATTACTGAATTTAAAATGCATTTATCAAACACCGAGAGGCATTTACAAATAATGACACCAGTAGCAAGTTGCTCCAAACAAGGGCAATAAACTCAACTCTAACATGTGACCACTTAATACGGAGAGGGGTAATTTTGTACAGGATTACCCGGCTTGGGGTCCTAATAGTACAGGTCACCTGGGACCCCTCAATCCCACAGAGCTTCAGACCTACGTTACAGGTAAATAATGACAATACAGTGAAATCCTGCATAATAACAGAGACGTAATAACAGACAGCATGTTGGGTAATGAGATCGGTCACTATATAATATTAGTATTCAGTAGCCAGGGTCCCAGTGTGTTGTTTTATCAGAGCTAATCCCGGATACATAAAACCAGTTGTTTGCGGTACAGATAAAACGACTGTGTGACTTCTCTCCAGCGTTATCAGCGTCTCCTCTATAACAAAGCCTGGTTACTCAATAACTGTAATTCTATTATGTCTTCTGCTGGGAATAAGAACAGAGCACAGCGGAGAGATACAGACCTGGTCTCAGATAGATCATGCTGTTTAATTACATCCATCCATTCTCTGAGGCTCGGGGAGCTGTAGGCATTCAGATAGGCCATCAAGTCTGACCTGAAGTTGGTGACAGACTCCCCAGCTAATGAGGACGACCCTTCTGGCAGTCTGGGATACAGCGGGCTCAGCCAGATCCTACAAAAGCAACATGAAGAAGTGGAATTATAACATGGAATGTCTGTATATTCCGAAAACTGAACGGCAGATGATAACAGGACAGGTTTTAATGATAACCCTATCGGAGCCCACATCAGCTGTTTTGAAGGGAACGTCCGTGTCCGTTTAACCTCCATCACCATAAGTGTATAATACCCATGTGAGATACACCCTGCGCTTTACTGTGGCAGCTTCCAGATACTCTTCTCTGCAAACAGTGGTACTCCCTGGTGCGTGCGATGAGGGAGGTCTATGCGGGTGTAGACACCCACTCCAGCTCTTACTCAGAGATGTAATGAGAAGTGAGGCGGGAGGTGACTGGGATATGGTAGGATGGGGGAACTATTAATAAATGGTGAGTGAAGCTGTTTAACCTCTTTGAAAGAAAACATTTGATATATCAGTGAATACAGATGGTAAATGTAACACATCACAACCCTGTGACTTAATTCCCCGGTTTGTGGACATTTCAGTCATGTACAAGCACTTTTATGGTGTTGCAGTAACTTTTAGCAGTTAAGTAAAGATGGATATTGTGATATTAAGAGTCGGGATCGGAGCGGTCACCTATCAATGTGTCTTTTTCATTCTTGTTTCTTTGCATTTTACCAAATTAACACTTCAGTTCCAGGACAGATTTCAGACATCTCTCAGTACAAATATTATTATTAATCTTTATTTATACGGCGCTACGTGTGGTCCGCAGCTCTGTACAGAGCGCAAACAAGACGACAGCACAGATAGAAACGACGGCCTCATGCAGGTTAGGACTAAATCCAGCTAGTTAAGCCCCTTGGGAAAATCAGGTTGTTCCACTGAAGAGGGGGCACGTTTAATATGTGCGGACAGATTTAATATTGGAATGGGGATGTGTCCCAGCTGAACTCTAACTCTCAGCATTAAATTACAGCTGTCCAGTATTTGTGAGCTACATGCAAAAGCCACCAGTATTCTCCCTGTATGCAAAATAAAATAACATTATATTTGCCCCCTTGCACTGCAGTATGGTTTATACTGGTGCAAATTCACCCGGTTTACCTGGATTTGCTCCTAAGACTAGAATAGGCCCTATGCAGTCTGCAGCCTGGTACATGCACCTTATATAGACAAAGCATCAGTATTAGATCAGTACTTGTACTCAGTACGGTACTTGTAGGATTTCATCTCTACAGAACCCTCACATAACCGCCTACTATATTATTAGATTGTTGCAACACTTGGTTATCTCATCTCTCCAAATAAAATGACAATTAGAGCAGAGAAGATAAATACAGCTGCAGATGGGAAAACAACTAGAGAGGAATTAAGACTCAATTATTTAAAAGGGAAAAGTGCCCCCTTATAAAGAAGTTATTTTGCCTAAAATAACAAATATAATTCATGTCTCACTACACTTAGAATTGCTACAGATGATTTTCTCTGATTATTACAGCACCTGTTCTCTACACTGTGACCAATGACATACGGCCCCTGGGACCCCTCTATCACTGGCAGATTCAGCAACTAGATTAATTACCGATAGGTAAGAAGAATACACTGCAAACCAGCACAGTAACCGACAGTATGCTGGGTAATATAATCAGTCACAGTGTATGATATTTCTGTTCAATAGTTGGGGTCATTTATCAGAGCTAGTCCCGGGTACATAAAAGCAGCTGTTTGCATTACAGAAACATAACTCCAAAGATAGCAGCGTCTCCTCTGGGAATACAGCCTATCCAGTCACTAGGAACCAGTGACATCACTGAGAGTGCAGCCTATGCAGTCACTAGGAGCCAGTGACATCACTGAGAGTGCAGCCTATCCAGTCACTAGGAGCCAGTGACATCACTGAGAGTGCAGCCTATCCAGTCACTAGGAGCCAGTGACATCAATGAGAATGCAGCCTATCCAGTCACTAGGAGCCAGTGACATCACTGAGAGTGCAGCCTATCCAGTCACTAGGAACCAGTGACATCACTGAGAGTGCAGCCTATCCAGTCACTAGGAACCAGTGACATCACTGAGAATGCAACATAACCTGCACTCTCCCACAAACTTGCTGCCTCCAGGTGATGGGTGCACTATAAATATTAATGTTCTTACATAACCTGTGCATAAAGCTATATATATGCATTTCCTTCTAGTTAAGGCTTGTGCAGTGTGAATAGAACATAGTGCTTCTTCTGGCTATTCTTACTCAATATAATACATTCCCTGTGCGGGGAAAGAACTTTCCTCTGCCCTCTGTAATTGCAGAGCCTGGCGATAGAGCAATTTCTTTTGATGTTAAGACACATGTTCACCTTTTCAATGTAATCACAATGAGGCAGCTCTTTCCACACAATACATTACCTATATCTGTTTTCACTACACAGTTCCGCTGAGAAAGGATTGCAGCCTGCAGTTCACGTGCTACGTACACAGAACGTTCATCTAGTACAGCTGCTTTTCAACAAGACATAATAAAAAGGACAACAATTGGGTATCACAAAGGTTGAGAGATATAAGATGCATCAGACACAGATCCAAACATAATGTGCTTTATGATGGCGCTGAGCAGCTCAGGTTTCAGACAATGGAGGAAAAAGCTTTTAGCTGTGTGACAAAAGGTGGCAGTAGGGAAAATGGCGGCAGTGAGGACAGGGGTAACGGAGGGACGTCTCTTAGTCAGAATTCTCAGCTGCGACGACTTTACAGGAAACTTGTAGAGGAGAAGAGATTGCTCAGCCGGACAGGATTCATGGAGGTATATAACGGCCAGACGCCCATCTGATATACCAGTCACTGAGACTCTCCTATAAACAAAGGGGGCAGTGCACAGGTAACTGAACAGAAAGGTGCCTTAGTATAAAGATGATGTCTTTTTAGTTGCCATGGGTTACAGCATTTTCTGTGCACCAGTTTCCATGAATATCAGTGTTTGTGTGTGTGTGTATATACACATACATATATACACATACATATATACACATACATATATACACATACATATATACACATACATATATACACATACATATATACACATACATACACATGCATACATACACATATATACACATGCATACATACATACACATACATACACACACGCACACATTACATGATTCTTTCTGCAATTACTTTAACCCAATCACTGTAAGCCCAAAACATAACCTCAAGATCTAATCGCCATTTAAGTGAGCTCCCGCTATGCGCCAGAGATGACCAGTGGGATCCAGATGTTGCTGTTAGTCAGATTAATCCTAACGGCGTACTACCATGGAGATATTTTTTAGGTGATCTTTATGTCAGATATAGGGGAGTGTCCTATAATCAATATTGTAAAAAAACACTGAATCAATGTCTCTCTGATCGATGTGTTATTGCTTTGTCACTGTGTCACTAGAGGAACCGGGCACATCAGTCAGGTCTCACATGTTCATCTATCTTCTATTAAATGAAGTAACGCACCGAGACGCTTTGAGACAGCAGATATTCATTGTCTATGAGTGTAGAAGTACTTGTCAGCGGTAGTTTAAAAGTGCAACATTGTATCCAGTCTGATATTTCAGTTTGCACAAGAGACCCTTCATTGAGGTTTAACATCATGAGCGGAAACCCATTTAAATACCCCAATGTAAGTAAAATGCGGCCAGACAGCAGTCACATGGTGGCAACAAGTCACGTCAGCTATGCGTGTACAATGTGAAATAGACAAGGCTCAAATTCAAAGTGTGTCCGGTGCAACCAGTGATGGACATAACATGTGAATAGACAAAGATTATGCTGATCTGAAGTCACAGGACCAATCACACCAGTAGTGAACAGTGCAAGTTTAAGACAAAAATATTATCATTGATTGTGGGGGTGTCAAATACAACAAATAGGACAATTAACTCTTCAAAACTGGAACACATTTTGTAGGTTTGTTTGTGTGTTGCTTTGGTTTAGCAGAGATAACTTTTTATTTCAAGGTGTAAGTAAGCAAATGTATAGTTATATTTTCCAGAAAAGATTGGACCTTTCATTTGTAAGCATATTTTTATTTTATGGGCATTCAATAGAGAAAGAAATATGGGGGGAGGAAGTCACTAATTATGAACCATTCCTGAATTCCTACTGTAGTTATGTTTATGGAATTAGCGTAACTGCAAAAAATAACCCAAGTATAATAATCCCAAATAAGCGTATTTATTTTTTTTCAAAAAAAAAAAAAGAAGATTTAGGGTAGTTTTAGGGCAATTGGTATGATTTTTATTCTTTATTTTGTTCTCAATTTTCTCCCAGAGTCATTTGAGATGCCCTTTATTTTCAGCACTGAAAGATCCAATCCAAAGTGGATGTAATAGTTATTAGATCACCTGACTCTGTGAACCAGAGGCTTGGTACAGGTCTACCATGCATCTTTCCTTGAGATGTTAAGTGATGACATCACAGGGCTTCCCGTTAGAAATGCGTACATCGCAATTTGAATGAGGCGTGTAATGATTGTGGGGCCACTCTAGATAGTTCCATATTCCACCAGCTAACGCTCCAACGGCCATTCACGGCCAGGACTACGGGCGCTTGCAGCAAGACATTTAATATATATAAAAAAAACAAAAAACGGAACATAAGTACATCTGGGGGTAAATGTATCAAGCTGAGTTTTCCGGCGAGTTTGAAAAGTGGAGATGTTGCCTGTAGCAACCAATCAGATAATTGCTATCATACTGTAGAATATACTAAATAAATGTTAGCCAGAATCTGATTGGTTTTTCAAACCCACCGGAAAACTCTCAGCTTGATACGTTTACCCTTGGGGGTAAAGTTATGAAAGATCGGTTTTACGACCGGCCTGGCTGCGAGTGCAGTCACCCTAGACCAGTACTCCTAGCACAAAATACTCCTAGCAAATTACTGTCTAGCCGGATGAGGACAGTAATCCCTGTCTAAGGACAAAGTGGGCACAGGAAGCCACAGGTAGGTCTGCACATCACACACCACCTCCAGCAGTGAAGGATGGCTCACTAGTTTCTTGTTTTTTTGGGTTTTCACATCAACCTTGGGTGGGAACAAGGGAATTGTATGTAGGATGCTCTGTATGTATGTAGCTCAGAGACCCACACTATTACACTGCTGGTAGGCAGTATTATTATTTTTATCTTATTTATTCTTAAATATTAATATATCTTAATTATTATTTTATTTCATTGTTATGTCGCACAGATACATTGTGTCTTATTACTAGGACATCACCTGCTAAAAACCAGTCTATGCCCCCGTCTGTGTCCTACGTCTCTATCAATACTGAATCTGTGCGATCTGAAGGTCACACTACTAAGGCAGCAATATGGAATTATGTACAGAGTTATGAGGAAGACATTATCCCAGTCCATATATTTTATACACAATCTTGGTCCGAGTCCATTAGTAGGTGAGAAGATATCGGTCACGTGACTCCAGCCTCACTTTCATGTCACAATGTCTTATGCTGGTAAAGGTTTTCTTGTGTGGACTGAAAGGCCCAATAGGATGACATCTGCACTTTCACTCTACAGTCCCCATTATGTACATGATCCCATAGGGATTTTTTTAAATTAGTAATAAATTGCTTAATGAAATATACAAAAGCAATACAATCTGTGTACTTCATTTTCCAATGTATTTTAGCAATGAATAATCAATTTATATATATTAATATGTGACAATCATTTGAAAAAAATTTAAATTTAGCACTGCAGATATTTGTTTTTTTAGTTTCCTTTGAGAGCTGTCTCCCGTCTCTATACGTATTTCTCCAACAACCTGCAGAGCAGAGTTTGTTTACTGGAGAGAAACAGCTGGAAAGCTGTTGGAGGGTTTAATGCTCCTAACTGACACCAGGGCAGAGACGGTCCTGTGAATCCCAGGCTGTTCTCTGAGAACTAATGTGAGGTTTGTGAGCGTTTATTCAGGAAACGAGATTCCTATTTCAAAAGTGACCATATAAACACATTCTGATTAATAAAACTTTTTTGTTTGTGGCCTTTAAAGTGTTTTTCACACAACTAAAGCGAAACTGCATTTCGCTGAGAGCAGTAACATTGTTCTCATAAGCTGCTTCTTGGGATGCCCGGGGTAATATCTACTACACCCTCTGCTGTCAGTGATCCAAGTTCAAGAACAACTCAGCTGCTCGGGTTGCAGATCAGACTTCATCTCAGGACATTTGTTTTCAAACAGTTGTGAGAGTATTTATTAATGTATAATTATTATTAATTTTTATTTATAGGGCGCCACTAGGTGTCCGTAGCGCCGTACAGGGACAAACGAGATTACAATACGAGGTGAGACAGCACAGTACAGTAAACAATAATCACAGTAACTCAGTGAGCTCAAAGCACCGCTAGAGGGGCGGAGGAGGGGAGAGGGGAAGGTCCGCCAACGACGGAGTCCAAGAGGGAAGGCACGGATGACAGGGAGACCCCTAGAGGGGAGAGGAGGGAGCGAGAGGGGAGGCGGGAAAGAGGGTCCTCAAGGAGGAGGGCTAAGTAGCTGGAGAGCAGAGTTAACAGTGGTGAAGACAGTAGGAGAGAATACCTTGCTCAAAGGAGCGTACAATCTAGGGGGTGGGGTAGACAGACAGAGAGACACTGGGGAGAGATGGAGGAACGGAGGATAAGGATAAGGGGGGAGGAAGAGGAAGAGGCAGAAGAAAAGGTAGGAAGTTAAGTGGGAGACTGGAAGGCTTTAAGAAAAAGGTGGGTTTTTAAAGCCTGTTTGAAACTGGACAGATTAGGGGAAGTTCTGATGGAGGGAGGGAGCTTGTATAATGATAATCGCCGGTCTAGAGGGCTGTTGGGAGCGACTCAATAATACCGGTGTACACCACGGGAATGTATCTCTAGGTACAAGGTGTTCTGGGTATTTGGGGTGTACCTACCCCTGAGTCTTCTGGTGCCAGTCGTCACGGATGAGATTACTGGTGTGGATCACTACTCGCAGACCCTCCTGGTACAACAGCAGCATCATCTTCCTATAGGGAACACAGATATATTAGTTGTTTCAGAGAATATCCCCATAGGTACATGTTATATATAAAGAGGAATTAGCACTACACTTTCTATTAGATACATAAACTGTAGGGGAACTGGCGTAAAGAAACGAAATGCTCGTACCCGAAATATGGGGCCTATGACTCATGAATCATTTTTATTTTTGCATTCACAACTGGAGTTTTTAAAATTCAAGGATCACATCCCGTGCACAAACTGTGATACCCTGAACCAATTAGGAAAAAAACTTTAAAAAAAAAAAAAAAAAAAAAAAAAGATAGATGTGAACGAGCATTATAGAACATTTAAAAGAGAAAGAAAAGACAAGATTGCAGGTTATCTTAGATCAAAGCCTGTTTCACGGACAAGAAATAACCGATATGATTACATCTAAGTAATTCCATCATCTGGTCTGTTCCGTCCTTGTGGAAAGTTTACTTTCAAACAGCCGCTGCGTTGTGCAATGGTTTCCTGTTGTACCGCTCTGGTTTAGAGGAAAGCGGCAGCTAATGAGTCTGACTTGCAGTCTCCTAGGTAAACATGAATGTTCTGTACAGACGGATTATCAGACTCACACAGAGACCGGGCTTGTGATGTTATATGTTATACTTCATCCTTGTAGCTCTAAGGGTCCAGCAGATGGCTACAACAGCTTGTGATGGAGAGTAATTAAACAGTACTAGTTTTTTTTATAAAACCACAAGAGAAATTCAGGGAAAAACTGAATAATGCATTTTATCTTTGTAATTTATGCATGAAAATTTAAGCTATCCAAGTGTATAATAGATACACAGATAAAAGAACTAGGACTCTCCCTGTTGATTAAAATAATATATTACATTTACATCTCAGTGACTGAAGCACATATATCTAATCAATGACATGAACCCAAGAAAAATAATCAAAAATAAGTCATTCATTCCCTCCACAGATTGACAAGGGATTGAGGCATGTTTAAGACAGAGAAGGAAGAGGGGTACATAACCGCACCTCTAAAACTGCTGATCCCCTACGCTCATTAGCCACAGATACCCGATGGGAGTAATAGTTCAACACCAGTCTCTAACCTAAGCTGGCATTAATGTATAATCATAGTGACAATTATAGGTTACTACTCTATTACCCTCCTCATTACAAGTATAGCAGTGCTCCTCGTGGTGACTGTAGGTGGATGAGCTCTAATCATGCGTGTTTGTATGATTTCCCTCTTTATTGCTTTGTGTAACAGTGCTCCTCACAGTGACTAAGGAGACAACCTGTAATCGTCTTGGGGGTGTAGAACATTCCCCTCCTCTTTACCCTGTGTGGCAGTGCTCCTCACAGTGACTGTAGTAACCATGTATGTATGACACTATCCCCAAGCAGAATTTACTCACATTTTGCTTTCTGGTATTAGGAAACTTCTGGATAAAGGGTTTCTATGTAATAAATCCCAAATCAGTGCAGGATTGTTTGCAATTATTTTTGTAGAAATATAAGCGATCAACAAGCTACAAGATCCCGGCTCCCTAAGAAACAAAATTCGATGTACGAGGGGCCACTAGACTATATACATATATAGGGGGCTGCTACGATAAGGAATGGACAGCCAGTATTGTACTTACGTGTGGTGCGTTCCAAACGCATTATCCAGCCGGGCCTGTGGAGAAAACAAAGTACTTATTCATTTGGCACATTCAGGGGAAATGTACTCAGTATCCACAAAACACATTTCTCACGCTGGTAGTTTACCATAAATGCTTATTCTGGTTTATTTTTACAAATAGTCTTAAGTGGAAATCTCTGAAAACTAGTTCAATACCGGTATCATATCCGGCCGAGCTATCACCGTGAGCGTTACAGCGGTTTCCTCTCCGGTTGGGCAGCGGCACATGGCGGCAATGTGAGATATCCCTAAATAACACGACGTGTCCAACGAGTGGCCCGTTAATTGCTAACAAGTAAATTCAAACATGTTTTTGAATGTGATTTTTTTTATATATACACATTTGAAAAAGAACAAATAAAAGCCGCAATCCCTCTAAAAATAAGGGGTGAAGGTTTTTTTTGTTTTGATTTTTTTTTATCCTTGGGGTTTGGATTCAAACGGCTGTTAATGATTTAGAACTAAATGTGATACGATTACCATGGTAACCACAGTCCCATAGCATATGATACTATCCCCAAGCGATACTTTCTCCCAGCATATATGTATCTCTTAGAACATTCCAAGAGAATACTCCACTCCCAGCACATCGAGCAGACCGTGTGACCTATCTGGAGGACACTAGGTTCCGTTCCCGAGAATAGCAGCGCCGACAAAACACCATAAGTGACTCGGGCTCCATGAACGCTGAACGCACTTCCGGACTGACAGCCAGAGATCCAGGGCCGGTGCTAGCCTCCATGGCGCCCTAGGCATTTTTACAAAATCGGCGCCCCAGCACCCCCCCCTCCTGCAACAATCGGCGCCCCAGACCCCCCCCCCCCCCCCGCAACAATCGGTGCCCTCCTCACCCCGTCTTTCCTTACCTCATCACCACCACCTCTCTGCTCCGTCTCCTCCCCTCCACTCACTGACACTAGTGAGTGGAGGGGAGGAGACGGAGCAGAGAGGTGGTGGTGGTGAGCAATAGCCTCTTCCCCCCTCCCCCGTGCATCCGAATGCTGTGCGGCGGACGTGACAATTATGGTCAGCGGTCGCCGCACAGTTTTAAAGTAATTTTCATTCTGGAGGGCGCCCTCCAGAGCCCGGCGCCCTAGGCAAGTGCCTAACCTTGCCTAATGGGAGCGCCGGGCCTGCAGAGATCGGGGGACACAGGGACTGCACACAATATCATTTTTGTCCTTCTGCTTTATGGAAATATATTTTTATTTTAACAAAACACTGGTAGAAATTCACTATATACACATCCTGGTTTCTTCATATAGGATGCTGCACGACCCCACGGAGGCACCAGAGAAGCCACAACAGCACTGAACACAGCACTGAACACAGCACTGAACACAGCACTGAACACAGCACTGAACACAGCACTGAACACAGCATAACACTCTCCCACACATGGAAAGCGGCTCAGTCTACATTCAGCAGCATATTATGCACACAAGGGTTATAGATGGAGGTAATCTGATGAGTCTGATTACTGAACTAAGACTGTAAATGCACTGGATGTGATGTGAACTAGGATTTCTACAGAGCCAGTACAGGAACTGTTAGTGAGATACAAATGTCTCGGTGATTTTCTAAGATACATATAGTACAGCTGGATATTAAGTAAAAGGATATAGCTATGGATACTGTTGAAGTTTCATATTACAGATTGTAGCTACATTGTTAGTTTACAGTACAGAGTATTGAGCGGGTTTTGTACACCTCTGTCTGCATTAAGGACTATATGTATAGGGGGGATTTAGAATCTGCGTCTGCGATTCATGTATCATGATGTGAACACAGATTACACATCGTTTTTAAACTCTTTTTAACATTTTAACGGTTTCCACCCCTGCACAACACGAACATCTGCTTCACTGCACAAATTAAGAGTCAAAGAAAACGTTCACTAGTAAACAACGCTTTATGTTACCACGGAAGGTAGATCCGGTGTGTAACACAGTTGCTATTTTGTAACCAGGAAGAACAAATGATCTCATTTAGTAAATGGCTTTAGTAGAGTTATTTATCTTTCTATTTGGGATAAACCTTTTGAGGGTTAACGTGAACAGCTGAAGAATTACAATTCTAATGGCTGTGTGATAACAGGTGGAAGCTTTAACGGCTGTTCTGTGTTTCTGGTCATGTAACAGAGAGAGGTACAGAAGACATAGGTAGGACTCCCGCTGTAGGTACCTGGCACAGCCGGATGTTCTCATAGGGGTGGGCGTCCTCGTGCAGCTGTGCTTTAGATTGTTGTTTCTCCCCGTGGACGATCAGTAACGGTTTCTTCCTTTCACCAAGAAGAGACAGCAGTTTAGGATACATATGACAACCGCTCTTCGATGAGACACAGGATTTAATGCCAAGAGTCTCGAATCTAATCTACTTCACAGACATATTACATTGCTGAACGGACAGCTTCCTCCCCACTCTCCAGTAAACCTTCACAAACACTTTTTTTTTACTGACTCAATAAATACATCGATGTCTCCTCAAACCTGCTTCAGCTCCCTAGGGTAACATTGTTACCCCACAGAAACAGCCGGCTCCTCTTGTAAGTTCACTCCAGGCTCACCAGGGGGCAGTAAGGTTCTCCGACAAAGCCCTGCACGGTGTTACAAAAGCCCCACGCCAGACACTGCATTTATAGAGCGGCTGTTAGTACACGCTCTAGAGCATGCCTGGCCAACCTGTGGTTCTCCAGGTGTTGTGAAACTACAAGTCCCAGCATGCCCTGCCAGCTTGTAGTTTCACAACAACTGGAGAGCCACAGGTTGGCCAGGCTTGCTGTAGAGGAATCCTGTGATGTATAGATTGCAATCCCACGAAACGTCTATATGGTGTAAAGCTGTTAGATGGGAGGGCATGCTATGCTGGTCAGCTGTGTGGGCATTGGCACTTTTGAATTTTAGAACTTTATTTATGTCAACAGAAAACAGATGATACCAGCCAGTGATCCAAGTGATACAAGTAGACAGGTTACACAATTAACAGAAACCAGATGGTTGATTTGCTCCTTGTGAAGCGGTGCCCAGTGTAGGATAGGGCCCACTGTCGTTGTCAGGTAACACCGAAGAACTACACAGCAGTGGTAAAGAAGGCAGAGGTGTATTTATGGAGACAGGGGATAAGTGGAATTTAACTAGTGACAAGCAGACAAAAACTGTAAAATTTCAACATGCAATTATTATTGTTGCATATTCAGTAGCGCTTTACAATTGGATAATATTATTAACAGACAGACAGTAAAGTAATGAGGCCAGGAACTGCCGACAAAGATGACAAAATTCTCCCTCTATTAAAGCATTTTTAAAAGCAGACATTGACAGACAGCAGCGTTAGTGCTGGGACCTGTGAACTAAACGAGGTTTGTAATCTGGAGATTTTCATTTTAGAATAAATGACTTGTTAAAGCGTAGCATGGTGTATCCTGAGAGGAGGGGTCTAGCGGTCTTATAATCTGTACCTAAAACATATGATCCCTTCATTCTACCGGACCACAAAATGAAACTCACCGGAATTCCTCCGGATACTGTGCTACCAGCCAGGCCACGTCTATGCAATAGTTGAACTTTGAAAACAAAGCAGGCGGTAAGTACAACCCAAACCCATCTGATTATAGCAATATGATTCACTGATAGACTGGTAAAGAGCTCTGTAGTACTGCACATATCAGAGAGTGAGTCTAAGAAGGAAACAAGCAGCAAATCTCAGCAGTGAGAACAATTATACACAATTCAAAGTTTATTTGGCGTTTACCGTCTTTATAAAGGAAATGTTCATTTTCAGACCTGTCATTCTGCAGTGCCAGCCTTTTACCTATACAGTCCCGGAGCTAATCACTACCATACCGGGACTTATATATTGAAGTAGCACAGCAAAATGTAGGGGCGGAGGTCACGCCCAACACGGATATGGCGAATGTGAACTTCAGGCCCCACTTGCGGAATAGTTCCCCCGACACTGAAGGAGGGGCTACCAGAGGATGGACCCCAGGGAAGAAGGATAGCAGGGAGCTGGCAACACATTTTTAAAGCGACACCTGAAATTGGACACTTCCTTAAAAACCTGTAGATGTTGGTTTCATTCTCCACAAAAAGTTAACAATCAATAAGGCAATAACCACACATATAAAAAATACTATTTAAAACATTTAAGTGGAACAAAATATCAAAACAATCTCTAATTACAAGTGATATGTTGTAAGGTTTTAATAATGCAATATGCTATAAAATTAAATGTGAAATACCACAAATAAAACATATTTTCATTATGTCACTCTACAAAGTAGACCTGTCACCCCACTATAATTGCAGATCCCCCATCTGTTACAATGTTGCTGGATCTGTCTCTCATTTTCATACTCTGCCAGAGTCTAATTACTAAAACAGAAATCATTTATAAAGTTTGTGATGCAATATCGGAAATGGTTCAGAGAGAAAATGTTGACTTTTGGTGACAGATTCACTTTTTTTTCTTTTTTAGAACAGTTATTAAACTCATTAAAAAAAGTATTATCCCTCCAAACAATCCCAAAATTGTCAGCTGTCACATTTAGCTGAGTGAGGAGCTGTGTGTACTTAGCTGCTGGACACAGAGGGTACATACCTGAACTGACGACACCAACGTCCCAAAGAGTGGAGACAGAATATCTGTCAATAGAGATGCTTTCTGTTATTATCACGCAGTTTTCCGTCACTATCGGTTGACCAACCATAAGGTTATCTATCTGGCAACGTACCTTTAATGTGAAGGGCTCCGGTGTTGTACTTGGGTTTAATGCCCGTAACTTTAGTCAGGTAGAAGCCAAAAAGCTCCCCAGCCTTCATCACATCCCAGGGGTCCTGAGAATCACTGGGGGTCTTGTATTTTTCACGGGTATCTGGGCTGGGTTGGCGTTTCTTATTGGTGTTTGGCACCTCCAGTTTACGGGATGTCTCGTCTCGCTCTGCCTTCACCTTTAGAGTCTGTCTTGGCTTCGACTCCTCGTCGCTGCTTGACAAACGCCAACCTGACTTCTCTTTGTCAGTTTTCAGTTTTTTGGCTGGCGAGGGCTCTTTCCCTGGTCTCTCTTCAAACCTCAATGGATCAGACTTCCTCTTGAGAGATTCCTTCCTGGCATCGGAGCAGGGGTACTGAGGAACGGGGTCAACGCGGTCTCTGCTCATCGATGAGGAGGTGGAAGGTCTCCCCCGGTCCTCCGATTCATCGTCGCTACTAGACAATGTCCACTTTCCATAATTACTCTGCTGGGAGCCAGCACTCCTATCAGACAGGAGACATTATTACTCACTTGTTTTCTGTGTTGCGTGAACCCACTGATATATCTATAGTATGATGCCATCATTCTGTTATCAGCTTTATTTTTACCTGAAATCCTTTCTAGGTTTACATGTTTTCTAAGAGCTTGTTCACATCTATCCAATATTAATGGTTAAATAAAGAAAAGCATTCTAAAAGGAGGTTGAATCATTTCTTATGGGCTCTTTCTCTTTCTATAATTTGTATGTGCATTTAGAGTTTTAGGATGGGAACAACCTATTTTTCATACATTACCAGCTGGTACAATGGTATCGGTGAAAGCGCAATGCATGAAAAAGTAACAAAAGTGCACACAATGCATTTTACCCATTTTCCTAGCACAGATGCGCAAAAGAGCCCTAAATATTTTTCTATAACTGTGGTTGATTGGCAATTATTTTACTAGTATCAAAAATATTCATCGATCAGCCACAACATTAACACAACTGACAAGTTAAGGGAATAATAATAATTATCTAGTTACAATGGCATTTGTTAAGGGGTGGGATATATTAGGCAATGAGTAAACAGTCAGTTTTTGAAGTTGATGTGTTGAAAGCAGGAAAAATGGGCACCACAAGTATCTCGGTGACAGACAAAGACGACTAGATGGCTAGACGACTGGGTTCAGAACATCTCCAAAACGGAAGGTCTTGTGAGATGATCATGGTATGCAATGGTCAGTGCCGGATTAAGGGAATGGAGGCCCGCCCCCCCCCCTAAGGGAATGGAGGCCTGGCCCCCCCCCCCCCCGACACTTACCTCCTTCCCCGGGGTGCTGTACGCTCTTTACTGAGGGGATCTCGTGAGAGTGAGACTCGCGAGACCTCCTCAGTAAGGAGACTACAGCGCACCGGGGAAGTACTGCAGGGAAAGTGCTCAGCAGCATTGATCGCGCCGGGGGCGCCTCCGCCCAATCAATACTGCTGCTGAGCATTTTCAAGGGCCCCCTGGATGCCATAGGCCCCTGGGCTGTAGCCCAGTTAGCGCTATGGTTAATCCGGCCCTGGCAATGGTTAGTACCTATCAAAAGTAGTCCAAAGAAGGACAACAGGTAAACCAGCGACGGGGTCATGGGCACCCCTGTTCATCGCCGAGAGCGCCTACAATGGGTGGATTTAATGTTGTGGCTGATTGGTGTATTGTGCAAGATATAAAATATAAGTATCCACATGGTCCTGATGGCTACCTGCTAATGATGCCGTGATGAGTGAATGAGATGCTCAGCAGAGGAGCGTGTTGGGAGACACACAGAGCTCATCTTCTGTTTGTTATATGTGATTTTATGTTATGTGAATAAACAGTCCTCTCACTAAAGTGTTGTTCTATTTTAGCAACTGGATCTCGATCATGAGCGCCCTATTTTGAATTAGTGGACATTTTCCATGGTCGAGTGCTCACTACATGAACAGAAAGAAACAGGGAGGTCTGGCAGACTGAGAACTTTCTTAGTAAATGTAAATGACAACAACCAGATTACAAGCAGCAAACATTCCACCTAAACCAAGGAAGCTAGAAAGAGAAGTGTAGGTTCAGAAGATCCTCTCCATCTTTGTTACAATGTATCACAGCCTCTCTCTTTCCCCCACCTCCTTGCACCAGCCTCTCAATCTTTGTTACAATTTATCATTCAGCCTCTCCCTTCCTCTCACCCCCTGCCCCTCTCTCTGTCACACTGCATCACTGAGCCTCTCTCTCCACATTTGTTACAATGTATCACTCAGCCTCCTCGCTGTCACCTGTGCATTCTGCAATTCGGCTCCACATGTAACGTTGTTTGTTAACGTCACCAACTGGCGCAGACAATAGACGTCACAGGTCGGCATATCAGGGGGGGCAGCCTGTCCATTACCGGTCCCATAATACCGCTGTATGGAGTCACACCGCCCCCTACCGGCTGCCAGCTGTCACTAGTGTGAGACGTACGGAAAATGCTGCTGTGGAACTACAAATCCCAGCATGCCTGGCGCTTTTATATTCTATCAGAGGCTGGCCGGGCATGCTGGGAGTTGTAGTTCCTTAAACAAAAAGAGAATTACACGTGACAGCTCTATGACCGGCACCAAATGAAAGACCTTCCCAGTGACAGCCAATAGGGTGGGCTTTCACGATGACGTCTTCAGGCAACAACCAATAAAGAGACAGCATCTATTTGCGCGCCTGCTTTGGATTCTCTGTTGTCATGGTGACGCGGCCTTGTTAGGTCTCATCCCCGGGCTGAGGGGCAGGTCTCATCCCCGGACTTGGGTACAGCACAGAGCGATGTTTGCAGCCGGCTCGCTGTCCGTGCGGGATGCGGGTGACCGGAGGAAGTTCCTCAGAGTGAGTGTTCCTCCCTTTGGGGTGACAGCTGCGCATGTACTGCCCATCAGTGCGCTGGAACTACAAGTCCCAGCATGCCCTGCCCATAGAACTCACTGTTCATCCTTATCTGTGAGCCCCCCACGTTATCACAATCACTGTGCCACTCTCCTGTTAGATTGTAAGCTCTTGTGAGAGGGATCCTCATGCTGTTATTCCTCTCCACCTGGTGACTGTTATATCCCTGCAGGAGGTATCAGGGCTTTACTTATCTATACTAACCTGTATAATCACAATATCACATCGCTGGTAACTGTTATAATATCCCAGCCCAAGGCAGTGATGTTTTATTTAGCTATAGTAATAAATATAATTTCAATACCACATCACATAAAATTGTTATAATGGGAGCATCTTAATCAACATTTATTTATATAGCTCCAGCAGATTCCATAGTGCTTTACAATTGACATCAGTGCTTTACTTAACAATACTAAGAAAATTACATACTATGTTTATGAGTTAGAAACTATTCATACTTTCTCTATACTAGGTGTTGCCTCTCGATTTAACTAGGGTCCGGACTTAATATAAATTTGAAGAAAACAATCTATTTTCTTGGTTGCACCATTGATAGGAAGGTTGTTTTCATGGGCGCCTATAATAATCAATGGACTGGGAATATATATTCTCTGGGATCAATATATACAAATATTGGTGGCAAATATCTTTTAACGATGTGAATACTTTACATGCAGTTTCTATTCCTGCAGGTGTTTGAGGCGTGTGATGAAGGCAAGAAAGGTTTTCTCACAAGGGAAGACTTTAAGGTGGCCGTAGTGTCACTGTTCGGGTATAAACCTTCTAAGGTAATTTGCATTGCCTTTTATGTAGTAGACATAATTGTTTAACTACATATCTATTTATTGGTGCATATTTAAATAATAAAAAACAATCAAACATGTAAGGAAATAAAGTAAGTTTTAGTTTGATATCTCTTGTATTTCCATACTTTAAACACAAGATGTCACTAGCGTGCTCTTAGTTGTTGACATACTTCAAGTTAAAGCCCTTAAATGGAAGCAATATTCCTTGTATACTAGTAGTTTCATGTTACTCCGATAACATTCATAACACACATTTCAATTAAGTTTATATAGAGCATGCATGGCCTCTTTCCATATTTATATACACTTAGCTTTATTTGGAAATAACTGTAGCTGTGGCTCAGTTGGGCTAAAGAAACGCACTGACAACAAAACTTGTATTAAACATTAGAAACAATGTAGAGCTGATCATTATATTTTTAATTACCTTTACTCTCTACTATAATACTAAAAATACTACAAAGTCTTTTTATATTTTTCAGATTGAAGTGGATTCCATGTTGCCCTCCTTGTCAAAGTCTGGGGGTAAGTTTGAAATATCCTCGTTATTTGATAATTGCAGCATTCAATTTGGGCTTTTAAAATGGACCTGTCACCTACATAGAGTTGAAGCAGCTTCTGTTTGTCACTCTGGTTACTAGTGAAATGAAAGGCTGTGTTCTAATGAATATCCGCTCTGTCCACAATACAGTGCGTCTAACTTTCATTGGATTCTGACCGATATTAAATGTGTGACTAGGTATACAGGGGACATATCACCCTGGTACACGATGAGAAGGTCAATAATTCATTGCTTGTAAATGTAACACATTTAACAGAATGTTACTTCGTACTTCCCCATACACCCTCATTTAAAAAAAAAAAAAAAAATTGATCTTTCAATCCTTTGTGAAAAGGGAGCTATTGCAATGCCTTGGTAAATTTGGTGCCATATGGTTCCTTCTTGTCCGCAGATGGTCTTTAGCAAAAATTACAGTTGAAAAAACCTGTTTGCCTACAATCCAGGTACCTCTGTGTAAAAAACAATTATAATAGTAATAAAAGAAATGTAGTAACAGTAATGGAAAGAGAGTATTTTAACCATTTTGGTAAAAAAAATCCCCACAGGGTTAGGGTCCAGTGAAACCCCCATGGGCCTATATGCCCTCACTTCAGTGGATCAAGAGGTCCATACACTATCTTTGCATCCAACCCCTGAAGCACATGGCCACTCTCTAGAAACTGAATCCCGGTAAGGTCACCACCAATCTGCAAAAGGAATTAGCGGGCTGGGAACATCTCATTCTCTCCTACTTGGGTAGGGGGAACCTCTTGAAGATGGTATCCTTTCCGAGGTTATACCCTCTACAAACACTGCCCTTATTGACAAAACTGGATGCGCAACCTCTAACTCCTGCGCTACTTGAGATTGGCTGATGAATCTACACTAATTTGGAGGTGGAAAAGCATTTATGTCCCACACTTAAAGATTAGGGCCTTTCTGCACCTTCATGACCAAGAGCTCCCTTCCCATGTACTGGAGAACCCACTTTTATTTTCAGGAAATTTTGACATCTAAGGCACTAACTACATGTTAATCCCTACAAATCCATCCACCTCTCCCTTGTCACTAACCCTGACTTCCAAAATGGCATGGCGGCTCCTTCCTTCAATACATGGGAGTTGGGGGGGCTTGCGCTCCGTTGCCTAATTCCTAGACAAGTCCTGCAAGAAACCACTTCGATATTCCCAAGCGATAGAATTATTCCCCTTTATAGGCCCATGCAGCCATGCCTTCATCCAAGCCCATCATATGCTAGTAATGTAATCTGTGTTCCCTGACAATGATTGGGATAATCCTTTTGTTATCCTCCTGTTGTCAACCCCACTTCAAAGAGAGCAATATCTATACACTATACTTTCCTGAGAAATATTATAGACCACGCTGCTACTCTAACTGGCCTGAGCCAGTGGTTACAATATTTCCCTCACTAGAGAGAAGCCATTTAACTGAAGACTTTAGACCCCTCTAGTAAACGCCTCCCTGCTGCTACGTACGTAGATATTGTTCTCAGTATTTTCATAGCGGGTACCTTTCACATCATCGTAGAAATGTTATAGGCATCTGTCTCCGCTCGCCCCAAGTGTGTTGAACCCCAGTCAGACCTGTTACACTGTTTCTGAGTGTGTCCAGTTATCCGAGGCTTTTGGAGCTGCGTGTGGAGATTTGCAGTGACAGAACTGGTAAATGACCTGCCGTTTACACCTGAATGGGCAATTCTGGGTATCTTGTCTCGACACACCAGACCCTCCAAGGGGAGTAAAAAACTGTTATTGGCGATTTCAGCGGCAAAGTGTATTCTGCACGTGTTTGTTCCATATTATGAACTTCTTCAATAAAAAAATAAATAAAAATCCCCACGTGACACGTGATTTGTCTTGGTGGATTTTATGGCCTCCAACTAGAAATTAGTGATTTCAGGTGTCCCATCCCAGGATACATTTCCCCATATTGGGCTATAGAAGTTCCATCTTTGATTTCTGTCTGAACATACGTCAGTGGTAATTACAGGTAGTGGACAGAACGATGGAAACGCCAATAGAAGGTCACGTAGGGCGTTGGGTGACATGTAGACAGTCAGTCTATATGCTCTGTGCTACCGAGACTGCAAATGTATGGAGTTGTGCAAGAGGGGATTCAGCATCTTCCACAACGACACGACTCAACCGACACCGGGCTGCTGGTTGTGGAAAGCGCTATGTAGGGCGTTCAAGAAAATCCCATAAATGATGTATTGGTTCAGATCTGCTGATTGAGATAACATGTCTGTGTCGTACTGATGAAACCATTGGGCAACCACACATAATCTGTGGATGGTGTCAACCCTCCCATGCGATATACTGCAACATGGCGTGAAGATGATCACTTCGCACCAGTAAGTAGCAATTAGCGTTGACCGTATCTTCTAAGAGAATTACTGCCCCACAAAATTACAGATACTCCAGAATCCTTCACTGCAGTAAATAAGAACTTGGGGACATAGAGGGCACCACATTTTCGCTCGTCCATTTGTGGAGAACAGGGTGAGGGATGATTCCTCCGAAATCCTCACCTTCTACCACTGCTCAGTACTCTATTGCCTGTGCTTTGTGCCCATTGAACTTGCAATAATGCCTTCCCCGGTGTGAGGACCGTATTCTGCTCTATGGCGGTCCCATTGGACCGGATCTGATACTGGCTGCAGAAGCCTCCGGTTGATTCATGCAGTCCACAGATCTGCAGGTCTCCTTTGCCTTGTGCAATGAATTCATCCATTGGTTAATTTGATTCTGGTGTATGCGCTTCCACCCACTGTTGTCCTTTGATGATGATATTTTTCCCTCTGAGTTCCACGCTGACAGTTTTAGACACACTGTGATGTTTGTAGGGATTCTGGGGGAAAAAATACTGTCTGAATGAAATTCTCCTTTTAAAATTATTTAAATGCATTCTGTGATCGGGAACCGTACAATGAATGAAAGGGAATTTGTTCTGTGTTTTAGTAGCATAACTATAAACCTTATATTACACAGCAGCATCTTTAGAGGGGCTTCAGAATTCCACAGATTTGCAGTAATCCAGGACTCCTCGCTCAGAGGATCAGGAATGATTGGTTCCCGGGGAATCATACTGCTCAGTAAAGCATTGGAGGTTCCTGGCCTGGTGTACCGGCCATACAATCATTCTGTATGTTCCCCCATAGGTGTCAGACCCGATGAATTTGTGAAATTGATGTCTATGAAGAAAAGCGCCCACTTAAGCTTCGGAGACCAGAGACAGATATTTTCCGTATTGGACTCTCACTGTAAGTATTAATAACTGGTCCCTGCTTGGCACAATCATTAGACATCTGTGTATAAAGAAATGGCCAGCTGTATATAAACAGACGTGTGCTTGTGAGACACCCAGTTTCTCTTATACACAGATGTATCTGGATATCTGGCTTGTTATATAACATAAGTGTTTGAATAAATGTCTTTAGCCACTAATCCTTCCCTTAATTTACTCCTTGCAAGTTTAATTATGCAAATAATGCAAATTCTCTAATTATAGAACATTTAAGGAGAACTCCAACTTTGATCTCTATTTTCCAAGTATCCTCCCTGCCCCCAACTAAGAGAACCGCAGTGTTCCCATGTCCAGCTCCCACATGGCTCACAAGCTGCGTCCGTAATAGGGGATATGATTGGTGAGAGGCTTGGCGCTAACCGCAGCCATTGGATGGTCATCAGTGGAGTTGATTGGATGGCTGTCGTGGCTTGTCCAGTCACATTCACTGACAGATGTCCAATGAATGCAGCTTCCCATGGCTGTTAACCAATGAGAAGTGACCAGTACAGGTGGTAACATTCAGATGGGTTCTGTGAATAGGACCCTCAAGTCTTAACTAGAAGTGGGGCAGAGATGGATTATTAGGAAAATATATGTAGTGTAGTTCTGCTTTAAACAATTACAATTTCCACCCCAACAGTGTCTTTTTAATTATACTTGTCCATTTGTAAGGAATGTCTAGAGCAAGTAAAGCCACTTTTTGTTATTAATCGATATGAAAGGCGATGTATTAGTAATTTGATCTACACGGAATGACATCAGTTATGTCCACCGTGCCGTCTGACTGTCCTCTGCAGCAGGTTAGGAGGTGACTGCTGTGCAGAGGGAATGTGCGTGAACGCACTGTTCTGATTGGTTGGTTCATACACAGGGGCAGGGCCAGTAACCCAAATGCCTGCAGCCCTGTATCTGATCCCATCAGGACACTGTCCTAAAGATGCGAGAGGGGGTTCAGCTGTCTGTAATAAGGTGGAGCGGGAGATCATACTTTCCACTGCAACTAAAAAGTAATGTCAGGGTAACGCCGAACAGCATATCTGAAAATGTCACTGTTGGGATTTATTGCTTCATATCAGACACTTTGTAAATCTAAATATCTGTTCCTTCTGTGTGATATTTACAGGTCGGGGATTTTTAAACGTGGACGATTTTAAGCGTGGGTTTAGAAGCGTGGCCCCACACTTGTCTGAACACACGGTGCTGGAGGCTTTCAGGTGAGATCCGGATATATCCAAGATCATAACTATTTATCTCCATCTGATTCCTTTCCTGTTAATGTACCCTGGTACTCAGCAGTATTATGTAGCGTCTACTCGCTCATGATGTCTCCAAAGGAAGACTCTTAATCTACAATGTAACATTTCTACAATATACAGTTTACATGTCGCATCCCGAGCAGATAAACCTGTTTGAGTCCTTACAATGTGTACACAAGCATTCTGCTGCTTAGTGACTTGTACTGCGTATACAGAGCGGTAAGGGGCCCTATATCTATAGGACATTGACGTTTGATACATGTTGCATACTGGTCCAGCCAGATTACAGGCAGAGAGCAATGACTGTTGTTGTTGACCAAATTGGGATGTGCTAAACAGGTAAAGAAAAAAGTTCGCCAACACTATATAATTATTGATCTAAGTCGATGATTGGATTGTGGGGCAGGCTATCTCAGAAATATGGCAGTTCACAGTGTGCAACTTCTGAATGTCTGCGTGAAAAGTAGCTGTTCTGACACCCCATGAGGCAAGAAGTCACAGTCCATCATACTCTACTCAAAATTAGCTGGAGAGCAGTTTAGTTCTGAGTCAATAAAGGAAGCCAGATCTAAGGAACACCTGTCATCTACACTCAAATGGGCATATTCAATTGTCGTCGTTTTCCGCGGTGTTAAAACTACTACCGTTATTACGGTAATGGTTAGCTGGATTTCAGCTCGCGGCTCAGGGAGCTGCGAGCTGAAATCCAGCGAGAAAACTACCGTAATAACTGTTTTTACACATACTATTACCGTAACAATGGTAATAGTGCGCGGAGCGCAAGATTTTCGGCGACAACTGAATATGCCCCATACTGTCCTCTATTGTATGGGCCGGATTCAATTTGGCTGGCGGTGCAGCTGGACATTGCCTTGGTGTTCACCTGTCCCTCTTTCCAGCCATTAGAGTAGGAATCTCTGCTCCTTTTCCTGTGCACATCGGCGCACTGTGGCTCCATGGACGCTCCGGAGATGCCTCATGTCGAATTGAATCTCTCTCTTTGAGCCTAACCAATACCCATGATAACTGAGCCTGTTGATTCACTGGGAACCAAACAAAGGGACTTCATTGAGACATACGGAAGTTTGTGCCTCATCTCTGAGTGTTGTAATTGGGTCTAATTGATTTAATAAACACAGTATTGCTGCTTCCGCTATGTGGGGTAACAAGTGCTCTTTAATATTCCTGTCTGTCCTGTCCAGTTTCTTCCTAATAACCAACCGTTGAACCTGCAGCCAGCTGCCACCAGTTGTAGCGGAAGCTCTGATAACATCGTATGTTGTAAAGAGTTTACTATCCAATTCTGCAGCATTGCGAACGTCCAGCATTGTAACAAAACTGTAAAACAATTACCAAATGAGCATCTGAGCCTCAGAAGCGGCCACATAAAATTAGCGCGGACATGTCCAATCCAGCGATATAATACGATGCAGAACACAATAAACGTTACTCACTAAACTGGAAATCACATTTTTATAGTGCATTCATTAGCATGCTCAGAAGGCATCCTACTCCGTTTTATTACACAATTATGGGCTTCTATTATCTCTTCTCGGTCCAGCCCAACGGCTCCTGCACAGCGCAAGATAAACAGAGAGGTCAGAAGCCAGGTGCCTCTCCAATTATTTTACTTCATTGTGCACTAATAATGACCTCATTGTATTGTGCAGCTTCTCCGTAATTAGAAGCAGAAGCAAATGATCTGTGGGTACGCTGGAACAGCGCAGATATTGTGCTCTCTCTGCAAGTTAGATTTATGAACCTGTACTACAGAGCGGAATGAATCTCCAGCATTCATCTTCCCAACGCCAGTTACCATGGGAACCTCATACACAGAGCCGCGTCGTTTCACCTCTCCCGATTCCTGCAGATGATTTTCAGTCCCTTTTATTCTCCGCTTCTCCTCCTTAAGCAACTGTCTCCCCATCTTTCATCACCAGGCAATTAATCATTTCCACTACCTCTTACCATTCATCTTCCTCATATTGCATTTATAAATGGCTCTTCTGCACTACAAAAAAAATAATAAAAAATGAAAATAAGGGCAACTTAGGGGGAAATAAACTAAGAGTAAGTAAGTAACAGCTTCCGTTTAAAGTGTATCTGTGCCTCTAGTTTATGTAAGCACTGTTACTGCGCATTACGTGACCGTTATAGGCGTACATTACATGGCCTGATAGTGACAGCTGGCGAAGTGTTGGGGGCGAGTCATTAAATATATTGAGCCTCATTCATTAAGCAGCATAACTGGTGACTTGAGTATAATGCACACAGTTATTCTGTGTATGCCCAGAACCGGTCCGTAAGCCACAGAACGCAGCAGCGTTCAGCTCCTCTGAGCTCGTGGGACCCTTACTACAGCCTATGATTTCAGGGGGTGTATGCACATAGTCTATGTACAGTAAATGTGTGCCAGGTTAGCACGCAGCAGCGTCTGATTCAAGCTCTGGCCACCTCTAAGTATTTTTCTATCGTATCACCTGCTGCAGGTTTAGTTTAACTAATGATGATGGCTGATCCGCTCCTTGTTGAATACAGACAGGCGTATGCTTGTTTTGAGTTTGAATTGGACCTGTTTACTGTAGTCTTTTTTGGTATCTGAAACATTTTGAGCTTAAACATCTGACAGTACATTGGAGCCACAAGTGGCTTCATATGGGGACGGGGGGGGAGGCACAACACCATTTAAGTACAGTGCACACAGATAGAAAGGACCATGCATCATGGTAGTCTTTAGGGAACGTAGAAATCTCACTGTTTCTGATATTGGCCCTGGGAGAGGGGTTGGCGCTAGACGCACATCAGTTTAAGAGATGAGGGTGTGATTGACTTTGCTGGATGACGCAGGGTTTTTCAGAATGAGCCTGAAAAATGCGCCACCAAAAAGATCCTTTTGTAAAAGAGACTGTAGCAGTAGAAGTGGGAGAATCTCACCCTTCGTTCAGTGGAGGACTTCCAAATTCTTGCCAGATGTGCACTACAGTAAGCGCAGAGGACAGGTAGGCTGTAAGCCAGTCAGGAAAAGAAAATTCCCTAGGGAAGTTGCCTCTAAGCCGGGAGCTCACGGACACTGCTGCCAGCTCGGATGGCGTCCAAACCACGCCCCCCGAAGTGGGAGAATCTCACGGTGGCCGCTGCTTCCTTCGCTCTTTCTGATCCCGTCGTTGTACAGACACAACTGTCAGTGAGGTAGCAGAAATAATCTATAATCTATAAGCTGAACAAAAATCTGCCTATAACCACTTAACACAGAATTTAGTTTTTTGTGGAATTAAATATATAAAGGTCTGAAAGGCTACTCGGACTTTCTGTCCCAGAGCTGTATTGTCACACACTTCCTGCCTTACACATTTTGGACATTCATCTCTAAAGCTGACACGGACCCCCTGCTTCTAAGCACCCTCCTGGGGCTGCAGTGCATGAGCTCGGAGGAGACATGGACCACCCACCACTTATATACCAGTGAGAAACGCTTTGAGCGCGCAGTTCCCTGGGGACCCTGTAGGGGAACCGACGTCCATAACACCAAACGCTCTGATGTCAAACGCTTCACTAGGTCCTGGGTGGTGACTGACCCCAGCACGCTGAGGTGGGAGGCAGACGTGGGTACAGTGGATGGAGACAATTGGGAATATGTGTTGGTGGTACCCAGACAGGTCTCCCAATAGCTCCATGGTCATCCAATTACATTATATAATATATTGGGCTAATTTTTGTCCCCTTGGACTAGTTGAATTTCCCCAGAACTTTTCTAGCTCTCACCCATGTTGCCTGAACGCTCAGATTCCACCATCTAACATGGGATCGTAATGTAACAAGTGGGTTCTGGCTACAAGTAATATCAATGGGCGTCTCCATCTCCTTGGACCCCATACTGTGCTTGTTGGGTAGCAAAGTCCCTCTGATCATAACCTTACGTCTCAGTAACACTAGTTCTCAAGATTATATCCCACTGTCACGAGCCGCGGCGGTACTCACAGCCGCCGCGGCTCGCTTCCTGCCTGCCCCAGCGTCCCGGCCGTCACCATGACGACCGGGGCGTCACTTCCCTTCAACTCCGGACCGTTGCCGAGGCAACGGCCGGACGCCCAGCAGTGTAGCGCCGCGTCCCGTCCCGTCAACATGGGACAGCCGGGCGCGTGCGCAGAAGGACCTAATAGCCTGCTGGCTATTAGGCTGTAATTATTTTATTAGTCAGCTCCTGGGAGTAGTTGCAGATCTAGGCTCTGATTGGCTCACCTGTACATTTAAGGCAATGAGGTCTGCTACCTCATTGCCGGTTATAGCTTCTGCACTCCAGTCTGCTGACCTGCTTGTTCCCGTTCCTGTCTTCAGACCCTCTACTGTATTCCCGTGTATGACCCTTGGCTTTGAATTGGACTTCGCTTGTGTATCCTGTGACCCTGATCTCTGGCCTGTTTACTGTTTCTGCTATCCGCTTGTGACCCCTGACCTCAGCTTGTTTACTGGTTCCGTTGTCTGCTGCCGGCCCTTGACCTCTGCGTGGACCTCACTCCGCTTGCCTGGGTTCTCCTCAGCCGGTACACACTTCACGACCCTCTGTCAGTCTGCGGCCCAGTCTGTCCCCACCATCAGGGGCTCCAGTGAACACCTGATTGGCAGAGTAGATTCCGGGTTGTGTTGTGCCGGCTGGAGGGGTTCCTAACATTATAACTGGCCCACACACTGAGACGAGGTTGCGATGGATGGAAGCGGATCCACACCGTCTCCGGCACAAGCCTTAGCAGCCCATGTTGAGTCCTTGTATCAGATGATCCAGGGATTGGCTGAGCGTCTGTCTGTTCAAGAAGAAGCCGCAAAAACTTCTCAACCCACTCCAAGTTCCTCCTGTGAACCTACAAAGATCTTTATTGTCTTTTTGTTCGATAACATCCCCGTCAGATCAACTAACTTTAAAATACCTTTTCTCGCTTTTCATATCCACCACATTCTCTAATTTCTATAGTAATCTAAAAATTTAGTTTTAAGTTTCAGTTTAGTCCGTATTTCCATCCTCCAATTCCTTTCCATTGTGGCACTGCCAGCCATACACATCAAAAGGAACCTAGTTATGATAGATGCTTTAACCCATCTGGTGCCAGCTGGGTACGAAGGAGCTGACCCCTCTGTCCAGATGGATTAATAAACTGCTATTTAGAGAGGATGAGTCCTTACACAGCACACGTATGACTGGAGTCTTGTGACCCTCTTTGATGATCAGCCCCTGATGTACGGAGCAGTGCCAGTCCACGGGCATGTCCCAGAACAAAGCCTGTGCTATTAGAAATATATGCTAATGACCTCTGTTCTCGTGGGTCTTACGTCGCCATTAGTCACCTTCTGCTTTTCCCCAGTTATTAGACCTGTTATTGATTTAGAGATTAGATGTCGTGTAACTTCTCAAGATGCTCTGTAGCCGCTTTCATGGAATACAATTTGCTTTTTCTTTGTTAAATATACTTTGAAAACCTCCTCCGTGGCGTAGCCTTCAGTTCCGTGCTGTTTGCTGGACGTCTCAATGGATTGTCAGCTGGAGAGGGGCTGATAAATGTACTACAGGGACTGTTGTCAGAGACCTCTACAGGCTGGTAAACATCCTCTTTATCAACACACTGTTTATTGGATTCTCCTTAGACAAATATTTAACTGGACAGAAGAAAAAAAAAATACTTCTAGACGTGTTGTACACAGACGTCTCTTGGGCTGTGAGAGAGACTTCATTCAAAGGTTGCACTTCCAGCCTTAAGTTTCACCACTACATGGTTGTAGTATTAATAATAATATTATGATATCTGAGCCATTCAATGATTCCATCATCATTGAATCATCCACTTTATTATTTATTTATAAGGAGTTACAAGCGTTTTAGAACGTACAACAAAATAAAGTGACATTATATAAATGCAAATTATAAATTTACATAATTATACTAGGAAACTAAACACTAGGAGAGGGTCCTGCCCCTGAGAGCTTACACTCTAGATGGGCCGACACAGTGGGTGAAGCTGATTCGGGAAGCAGAGGTAGTGAGGTGTCAACTTCTCCTATTATAGCCTATCACAAGCCTTCACCACCAGTCCCCTGAAAGGAGCAGGTGCCTCCTCTTTATACTACTAAACTAATTAGTCTGATACTACATCTCCAACTTAGTCTATACCCACACTGCCTCCTGCCCCCTCCCCTCTGCCAGCGACTGATTACCTCGTCCCACTCCCGTCTCCGGACTCTGGAATGGTCTCCCACGCCCCATCCAGTTGGCCTCTACTTTCCAAGGCTACAACCGTGCACTTAAAACTCAATTCTTTATTGAACCCTAACTCCCTTGTCTCGGCTATCGCCTCCATTCCCCCAGTTGGTACCACCCTATTTTTGTCTTCCCCTTTAGAGTGTAAGCTCTCAGGTGCAGGTCCCCCTTTCTTTGTGTTCTCCTTCTACTCTTCCATCACCCTCTGTACCTCTAGGCTGCTTCACCCACCCTGTCTCCCTGAGCTCAGTCCTACGTCACGCTGGTCACCAACATCACTCTCAAACACTGTCCCATAATTAACTGGATCTGCGTTACCAAGTTATCTGTGTCTGGTCTTGTGTTATGGATCACTGCGTTCTGTATATGTCATGTACGACGCAGCAGACCTTTGTTGGCTGCTTATAAATAAAAAGATAATAGTGTGAATGTATCCCCCGAGGGTGGGTACAGAAAGTAATCAGTGTACATGTATAAAACATTGGGATTTATAAGTGTAAACGGCTGTAATTCAGATTTGCTCATATTGTCTGTTTCCTACAACTGGTGATTGCTCCGTCTGTTTCTCTTCCCTCTGTGCCGCATGTCATCTCCTTTACACATTTCAAGAAACAGCCCCGTTAGCGACCATTGAATCATCCACTGATAATGTGTGAAGCAATAAATGGTAACACCTCATATTCTCAGTTTTCTGACAACCAGACAAAATATGATTCTATATAAAAAGAAAGGAAGTGATCCCAGCCATATGGTGCGAGGAATGTGTCAGCGAGCGGACCGCGCAGCACCTCCGGGGCAGAGTCTACTGCGTGCTCACTGTGTATCCGCCAAAATTTGCATTTTGATGAGAAGATTTTACAGAGTTTGTTTGTTTACAGCAGGGGGAAGAGGTTTTCAAGTTTTATTTTCAGTCTGAAATCCGAGATAATGTCGCCAAGATGGGGCGTGAGGCGTCCATATACACTTAGGGTCTGATTCATGTCCGATCGTAACTTGTCTGCTCTTAAACACAGAACTTGCTTGCAACTTGAGTGTAGTTCCGCCCGTATTCAAATCCAAGCGGATCTCAATATGTTTTTGGACCTGGGTGAGAGTGCTCTCTGCCTAAACAGTACTTGCCATACGTAGACGCACAGGGTTGGCACGATTATCTGGCCGTCAGTATCTTGATAGTTATATGTATTTTTAATTCTGCAAATTATGATCCATTGCTGCCATACGGTACCATTAGAATGTTAAATGACCACCCAGGAAGTAAAGTAGCAACATGAGTTTAATTGATTATTCATTAGGTTGCATTTAACCCCCTGCTCTGCCAGAAGCACAGTCCTCTGTCCTTTCCAGCAGTGAATAAGTTACGTTCTGCTTGATTAAGAGCCATTTTCCCTCCTGATTTATAATTGGTCCCTGTGAGGGAAGTCAATTACTTAATGTGTGTGTGGCTTCTAAAGGCTGCATTGTTGAGCGGTCTTATCCATACGAGATACAGCTCTTCCTTTATTCACTAACAGAGAAACAAACAAAATGAGCTGTGTAATTAATCTGACTTGCTGAGCACCAGGAAACAATGCGGTGAAGGAGAGCGATAGATGGCAGGAGATTCCCACAGGAGCCAGCGCAACCAGTGTACGGAACCAACGGCCACACGTACATCTGAGCACATCAGGACGGCACACAAGGCTGCTGTACAAGGCCGGGAGTGTTAGATAATCACATTTTTGTTTTGGGCTCAAACTTTTATCTAGACTGAGTTGGCTGCATTTTACTTTTTGTTTCGGTGCATTATAAGGGAAAGTTCAAATGATGTAATAAGAGCTTGCAGCTAGCCCTTTGGGACGTTCCTCTAATTAGGGCGGCCTATTTATTGCTAAATATTCATATTAATGAGTTTGATACCAGCTCTGATCAGGTAGAGAAAGACTGTCGGCTTGGCTGAATAAATCACATTATAGTAGCGGGAGGTCTGTGCATACACAAATACTGTGAGATAACCCACTAGTGTTTTATACCAACAACTGTTTGTTCTTTTATTTTTCTGTATTACGCTATACAGTTGGCAAACGTATGTCCCGAGATCGTGGATTTCATAGTGTAAGGGGGGTATTGTAGACCCAGATGTTTGGGACAATACACAGAGCTGTAGACAGAGGGCTGCATTTAATTACCCGTAAAGATGCGCTTTTTGGGTAACAACAATGTGTCTGCACACTTGTGTTTTTACGGCCGTAGTTTGAGCTGCTCCTAAAATAGATGCGGCTGGAGATACAGCGGTCATCATTATCAATTCGCTTACGTACCTGCAAAGATTGTAAAACTGCCATCCAGAGATTGTAACCTAACAGATCGCTATAAACTAATAATACTAATGCTGACTGATGGTGATAATAAACATATAAACTAAATGTTTCTTGGGGGGGGGGGGGGGGGAAGTCAGTATGAAGTTAAGATGCTGTCATCCCCTCCACCTAAGCTGTGCCTCTTCTCAGCAGCGTCTGAGTACTCTGCCTCGTAAAACCCAGCAACAAGTGTGCGGAAATGGATGGAGCAGTCAAGTGATCATATTAAAGAAGAGAATTATTCCTGAATATAGGTCCTTGTGGCTTCTAGCTCCACTCTGCAGATTTCATTGCAATTTAAGTATCACATTTATTATTATGTTCCTATCTGTCTCCGCGGTCTCATTAGAGGAGTAACACGAGGAGGTGACATAAAGGGAAGTTGTAGAGAAACAAAGTAAAGTAGTGAAAGTATCGCTGCCCCTGTGTTATGGAGAATAACTTGGTGGCTCTGAGCGTAGATCTCCCAGTTCTACCAGTATCACTGTCACCTTCATGTTGTTAGATGATAGAACAGGTACAGCCGGTGTTCTCACACATGTTATGTAGCTGAATGATGTACAAGAACTACGTCTGCCAGGCTCGTTCACCCCTCCGCCGCCGGCTGCTACGTTAGGAGCAACACAAAAGAACAGTATGAAATCACTAACATTTAGTAACACTGATAAAAAAATACATGGAAATTAAGAAGTGTACATTAAGCAAGTTGAGTGATTAAAACCTTATGTACAATGTTGATACTCTTAATATATAGATTGGGACATAGATGGCTGATTCCATTTCAGATGTAAGTCCCTGTTGGGGGCAGATTCTTGCATGAAATAGCTCTGTGCGCTCAGAAACTGACATTACACCAATGAGAGCAATTGCATCCAATTCATGTCCAAAAGCAAATTACATTTCCTACTACATAGGCCTTGAAGGAGCGGAACGGGGGATGGAAGAGGCAGTCAGTGGACAGTAAGGTTGTGCCCAGGTCGAGCGCATGCACCTCTGTCACATTCAAGCTTTGGGCATCTCTCAGTTACGTGATTTTTAACCGTATCACTTGCACCAGTTACAGGATGAGTGTTAGTACCGACTGATAGTGATGACTGACACATATACATGCCAGAACATATACATTACATTTTATTCATAGTATGCATTAAGAATATTACAGTTTATGTATTTCATTTAAAAATAAATAAATTGTGTGTGTGTGTGTATATATATATATATATATATTTTTAATAATGATTATTGTATGAAAAGATGTTTATTTAATAGAATTCTTTTGGCATGTGTTCTTTATATTGCACATCCTGCAGTCTGTTGTCTCTCTACATACGGCAAGTACCGTATAGCCACAGTCTACTTATACCAAGATTGAAATGGACACGTGAATGTGAAAACAAGAGAGTGCAGTTCTCTAAAGCAGACAATATATAAATCACTGTGTGTCTGCACATAAGTAGGAGTCTGTGCACATTATCGCTATATTGGGGTAATCTTATCTGCCTAAAGTTACAGCATCTCCTGTAGGTCAGACCTCCACTGTGTAACAAGTGTACTCAGGATGTCACTATTAAAACCTTCCTGTGTCTCCATTTTGAAAGGTATGCAGCACCTATGAGGGAGGGGTCTGACTCCCAAATCAAATTAGAAATAGATTGTTAATTGGCTGCTGACAAAAGTGGACCCAAGTGTGTGTGCTGGTATGGTGGAGAGTTTAGACTGTAAGCTCCAATGGGGCAGGGACTGAATGAAGACATCGTTTCTGTACAGCGCTGCATAACATGTGGGTGCTATATAAAGGTGGAAGAGTTAATATAAGCACAGCTATAACATTCTTGCTAATGGGGCAAGTAATATTATAGATGCACGTAATCTAGTGGTTTGGGATGCCGCATTCATAAGATTCACCAAACTGAATTCAAATCCTGATTTATGTATTTATTTGGTGAGGACACGATCCCTTTTTAGAAGATAAAATTCTAGATATTAATTTTCTAATGTAAGCGCCTCCCTCCGTTTTATATACAATGATTCAGATTCTGTTAGTCTTTGGGCAGCCATAACATGTTGGTTTGGTCCTAAGTCAGTGACTTGTTTATAATTGGGGCAGCATCCAAAGTCACAGAGGTTAGAGGAAAAATAAATGTAAATTCCTTCATAAATAGAGTTGCTGTGAAAAATAAATGTTACCATCTCGCCACATATCTGACATTGTTGCTACTTTGGCAAAATTATGAAAAACAATGATTTTACTCCAATACTAGAATTAATAAAATAAACTCCCTTATAACCCATAATCATACATGTGGAATCTATCTTAGTGGGTTTCCATACAGCATTTATAGAAATCTCAAAACATAATTCCCTTTTTTTGAGAGGTCTGTGGTCATTCCTTATGAAACACAATGCTTCCTAATAGTTAAATCCCAGGCCAGACAATTACAGTGGCTCATTTGTTGTCAATGAAGATATGTGGGTGGTTCTGTTCTTGTATTTGTTTTAGATCTTTAGTATTTCGTATTATTGAGTCTTTCTGAGAACATTCTGCAACTTTGTATCACTTGTACGTACAATTCTGTAGCGCCCTCTGCTGGTGGGTGCTGTCATGTCTGGTAGATGAGGTTTTCTCAGAGCTGCTTTATCATTAATTACAAGCAATCGAAGCGGTATGGTAAATAGAGTAATGTATAACAAATGTCCTGACAGAGCCGTCGCTGTAGCTGACAGATCGCCCTGACCCCCTCACACAGGATGACTCTGAACTTCATCTCTCTTTCACTCCATCTGTCCCCCTCGACATTTGCTGGTGTTATTTTATACTCGCACAGATGGCCCAGATGGGATACAGTGACAGCACCCAGATCAATGGACCCCGTCCTGACATTCTGTGCTACAGTCCCGCACTCCGATCCCCATGAATGTAGTTCAGCTCTTTTCAATTAACAGAAATCTCCTGAGAGTCTGGGGATTATTTTCCTTTGCTCTTTAACACTATGAATAGTACTTGTACATATCTGCGTGTCATTCGCTCCCACTTCCAGGACTTGCACAATAATTGTCCCTGTGCTAAGTGTGAGATTAGCAGAGTTGGGGATTGCTCTTAAGACAGAAGTAAATTGCACATTTGACATTAATATATGTTCACTGGCTGTGTCTTAAATGAAATAAGTGGGGTATTTATAATAGATAAGCCCCTCGTGCTCTCTTTGTATCTGCAGGTCGTCATGTTAGCGGGGGATGCTCTAGCACAGCAGACACAGAACCGCGCTGTGCAGATTGATGGATGCATAAACAGAGACAGCGCGTTTTGCCTTCACGGCTCAAGTCCGCGGTTTAGTGGTCCTTTAAACCTTTCTGTTTACTGGTTTATTGTCTACACAGCAGCTCTGCAGAACACATCACTTAACAGGCAGCCGTTGGTTCCTATCGATGTATAATAGACGGTAATGGTGAGACTTTAGAATCCAGTGCATCCTGTGCTGGCAGATTGTGATGTGTGTTGTCTCCCTCAGATATCTTATACTGCGTTTGTCACTGCAGCCAAAACACTTTCAGTTATTACAAATACTTTTCTATATTCTTGTATGTATAGTGCAGATGTGGACAACCAGTGGCTGTAGGAATGTTGTAGAACTACAAGTCCCAGCACGCCTACCTCTGCATTAGTGTATAAAGAAGGCTAGTAGCCCTCTCATTGGTCAAATTAAAAGCTGATTCCTAACAGCATCGTTGTTCACAAAGATGCCAGCAACCAGCAGGAGAGGTCTATACAAGGGATGGAGAGGACCTGTCAGGTGTGGGACCAGTTTTTTTTTTTATATAGGTATGTCTTGCCTCCCTCTGCCAATGAGGAGGATCTGTATGCCAATGCCACGTGCCAGCATCATTGGCTGCTGGGTGACATTCTCCTACTGCCCCTCTGTACTCTGACATGGAAAAGCCACCCAGGGGCGAGGATATATCACTGAGATGGTATTTGCAGATAGCGATCGCCAATACTTTGCGCTTTCTAACGGACGGAGGCAGCTTAAGGGGAACGGGGAATTTAACATAGTACAGAAGGTTGTGGCTGTGTAGAGAGTCCGTACACCCCTGAGCCTGTGGATGTCTCAGCACTCTGCACACTTTACACATCATAATCATTTATTTTATATTTTAATAACTTATTAAATACATAAATAACTATGTAGCAGAATCTGACAGGGGTTGGGTGTGGGTATAGGGTGGCAGAAGAAGTACCCGGGTGTATAAACGCCCTTCTGCTTGCTGGCAGTAACTGTTTGGTCTCTCCTGTTGTTGAGGAGTTTTGTGTTCCTTTCTCCCGCTCGGTGTCAGGCTCATCGGCAGCGATCTCCAGGATCGCACTTCTGAGAGGATTAAATGATTAGCCTCTCTGCCCTATTATCTCCAGCATATAATCAGTTTAAGATGCTTCCAGATACTTACCTGCTAAAGTGGTTAGAAATGATTTGATCCTCGCTTACAGCTCAGCGCAGTGTTATTTGTATGGTCTCTGCGCAGGGGGTTTGTGTGGCCCGAGGGATACTTGAGTGTAAGAGGTTCATACCTCACACTGGGCTATTGGGGGGAAGCAGCGTTTAGCGCTGTCGTCAGGTGGGTCTGTAAATCTTATTTTCAAGTGAGTATCAAGCACTGGATCCAGGCTGCAGTATGACAACACTTTATATTCCAGTAATGAAAGGTGCTGGTTATAACTTACATTCATGTGATTGTGTAGCACATATACCATGGTGCTGTGCAAAGGAATTACCTTGTGTCTCTCTGTATAAAAACACATGGTACAGTGATAAAAACTTAACTTGTATTCCTTGTTGTTGTTGTTATTATTAATTTTTATTTATAGGGCGCCACAAAGTGTCCGTAGCGGTGTACAGGAATGAACAATAGGGCAGTACAAGGCCATGCTCAAAGGAGCTTACAATCTAAAAGGTGGGGCAAACAAACTAAAGACGCAAGGGTGATACAGAGATAGTCACACAGAACGAGAGAGAAAGGGATGAGAGGGAGAGGAAGCCGACAAGGTGGATAGTTAAGTGGATGACTGAATGGCTTTTATGAAAAGGTGGGTTTTAGTGCCCATTTGAAACTGCACAGATTGGGGGATGATCTGATAGAGCAAGAGAGAGCGTTCCACTGGAGGGGGGCTGCGCGGGAGTTTTCGTTCAGCTGGAGTTTGTGTGTTTTTTGTTTTCTTTCTCCTGATAAGCCAACCATGCTGTATCTCGCCACTATGGCTGGGTACACACTACAGGTTTTTCACTCGATTATCGGACCAATCACACAAAAAAAGACCTTTCGGGCTGATATCACATTAGGGTGCACGTTCCAATGAGGAATGATTATTGTTCCGAAGCCCATTGTATCGTTGATTTTATAAACGGACTAAAAATCTCATTCAACGATTGAACAATGTCGTTCCAATCCTGCAGTGTGTAAGCACGCAGGACCGGCAGTGTCCATAGATCTCTATGGAGTGAGCAGAGTCAGGATCTTTTCAGCCGATGGTTATGATAGATGAAGAGCACAGATCTGAAGGTAAATCAGCTCCAAACTTTAAAAGGTACTTCCCCCCTTCTCCTCAGGTCCTGTTGATCTTGTTACCTGCCTGATTATGGACTTACTGTCTTGCTCCCTGTGTGTTCCATTTGGTCTTCACGCTCCACCCGTCTGTGCCGCTGGCTAAGAGCTTACACTCCACCTGTCTCCACTGTGCCGCTGTCCCTGGTGAAAACCGTCCGTTCGTTAGACTCCGCCCCTTGCTAGGAGTAGCGTCAAGTTGGGCAGATCAAAGAGTCCATTCTACCAAAACCTGACAGTCCCGGTTTGCAACACTCGCTACCAAATTCTAAACCGCTTTTGGAAGAACTGTTGGTCGGGAGCTTCTTGGATTGGATTCCCACGACCGAGCTGCTGCACACAAGCCCTCACCATGCGCAATCACAAACGTCGACTGGCGTTGTGTAAAGCAGAGTGTTAAATCACACCCCACTGTTAAAGCAGCAATGGGGGGATCTGCTTCATATTAATGCCCGTGGTTTTGGAATGAGATTTTCAACAAGCACATACGGATGTGATATTTGATTATTCACTTTCTTTTAACCATGTAGTGTCTATATATCAGTTACCCTTTCACAGCTCTTTGTATTAAAGAATGAAACTAATGCAATAAACTCTTGAGAATGAATTCACGGACTGGTAGGAACGGGTCTCGCTAGCTCAAAGATCTGTGATATTTACAGATGCATTTGGCAAAATAATTTCACTGTGAAAAATGGACATTTAGCAGGGTAGATGGATCACAGGGAAAACCGCGCTCGCGTTTCTTAATCTGTTTTAGTTCATTTAAAAATCGCTGTGAAAAAAACAGTAAACTCTCGTCTTCTGATCCTTCCTGAAAAAGCAGATTAATTTTTAATCCGTCTCAAGGGAATCGATCCTAACAAAATACATTACACTGATAGTTTTTGTACTTAAACGAGCGGCCGGCATACTGAGTGTCCTAATTATAAGCTGTTTGCGGTGGACCTGTGCGCTTTCATCGGAGAGCTTTCCAGGCAGTTAATAAACCTCGCTGATATGTACCCTGCAAAGAGATTTGTTTGGGAGTCGCCATTTAATGACAAAGTTCAGTCAAGCAAAGCGAGTTCTTGCAGTCTTCCATAATGCAAGGAACCAGCGAGCTTTTATTAATGGCCAGTAACGGGAAACATGATAACTGGCATTGTGATAAATTTACACTGTGCGCGGATTTAGTAAATAATCAAAAGTAATTACTGCAGCCGTCTTGATAATACCCAGATTGAATGGATTTCCTGCGGCATTAAACACTTTCAGTTTTTAGTGATGTAAAATGCGACAAGACATTTATTCCGAGTGATTCTCAACCTTCCCCTCAATTAATCATGGTTAAAAGGAACTCAGTAATAAGATAGGTTAAGCAGATATTATACTGAAAATTGTTTGTTTTAGACTCTGCTTTTTCAATGGTGTTCCCATTGTCCGAATAATACTTTGCTTACAAGTTATTAGGAAAAACCAAACAAGTGTGGAGCATTTACATGTTTAATATGGCCACTGGTGGTATTAAAGTACCCTGATCTCGGTTAAATACTAAAGTGTAAAATTTCTTTAAAATAGGCTAATAAAATGTTAACCTCAGATATATGAATTACATTTTTTGGTCCAGTTCATTGAACCTTCCAAAACATATTTGTGTTACTAACAGCATATAATACACAGTGGAAGCGGGTATATCGGCACAGTGGACAGGCATGACCAGTAATACGTTATAGGACTATACAAGCTGGCTTGTCATGTGACCTCTTCTAGGGCTAAATGCATCAGGCTGAGAGTTTGGGGCTGGTTTGCAAAGTAGAGATGTTGTCTATAGCAACCAATCAGGTTCTAAATCTTTTATTTAGTACATTCTACAAAATGATAACTAGAATCTGATTGGTTGCTATAGGCAACATCTCCACTTTGCAAACCCGCTGAAAATTTTGAGCTTGATAAATTTACCTCCTACTGTCCTAGCAGTGTCATGTGACTGCGTGTATCCACAGTCACATGACACCAGGAATGTCATCCCTCCACACAGAGATTGCCGGAGTCGTCGTCCTTGGGTTCTGTTTGTCACTGATGGAGCTGCTGCTTAATGGCAGCCTCGTATGTACTTTCAGGAATCTCGCACAGACTCCAAAAGTGCCCACAGCAAACACAAAACATAGGTAAGAAATACAAAGTAAATGTCAAGTCAGGATAACAGAAGTCATGTCTGACCCGCGTGTTTCTACTAATTGCATTGTGAAGCCGTGAGTGATGTCGTTTTCTATTTCATTTCTCCTAAAGCATCTGTGCAAAGCTTCCTCCTCTCTATGTACAATGATCTCTTCACAGTTATCATAAACCACACAATACATGTTATTTTAATTTCTGTTGTCACCAATAACGATTGTCCAATGCGATCAGCTTGGTTCCAAAACACAGAGATTTAATAACAAAATAAATATATAATACAGTATAACCAATACACTGCTCACTGAATCCAGTAACAGCTCATCAGTCCTGTAGTCTGAGGCTGTTACTGTGCCAGTTTATATACAGTTTGGTTTAAAAAGAACAGTGATAATGCCATAAGGTAACACTAAGAAAGTTCTTCATTGGTTCAGGGTTTATGATGTGCCAGTACAGTGCAGGTCATAGGTCAGTTTAAACGATTCTTCTCCAAAGGTGGGGGCAGCTCACTCCAACAGCTGCTTAAGTGGCTTGCCTCAGGGAACCGCCAAAAATCTAGTTTAAACTAACCCATTAACAGAGTACTTATGAAAATGTAATCTTATGCGAATCTGAGCTAGCGACCGCTATGTGGGATTGCTTCTCCGATGATATCTGATTCCTGCTGGTAAAATGTGGATTAATAGAAGACTTAACACCATACATTTCTATAGTACTATATAGTTTCTATAGTAACCATAAATACCTTTGATGTAGGTTTACCTTTGTGTAAATAATCTCTAATTCTTAATAATAAAAGAATGTGATTTGGAACTTTATTAAATGTGAACTATTTACAAATGGACACATGTATTTGCTCTGTTTACCCGTGCGGTTGCGTAATTAACCCTGACATGACATAGCGTACTAATCGCAATTGCACGTAAAAACCTGTTACAATCAATATTTATTCATTTAGAACGACTTCATCCAATTATTCGACTTTGACAATGTAGAACCAGTATTTTATACTGTGTTCACCCGCAAAGCTTTGCCTTAGCGGGTGCAGAACATTTGTCCGATATGATGATAGGGAGATATTAGTACTGTTTAGAGGCTGCCGCTCTCAGTGCTATCTCAGGTTGTAGCCCCTCCAGGCTTCCCAGCCTTTCATCTGTTCTTACATCCATCTCCTGGTCCTGAAGACCAAGCGTTACTTACTGTGTAGTCACCGGCTCTCCCCGCGTGGTGTAGAAGTTCTCCCTGCGGATATGCTAACTTTATCCAAAGAACATCTAAACATATTACAGTTTAGTTGACCTTTTTATGCGTCTATATGACTAGTGATCGGATCTTTTAGACAAAACGTGAGCACATCCCAGTTACAGATAGACCAGCTCAGCATCTAAGAATATTTCTGTGATATCATCAAACTGTACGGTGTAATCTCACAGTTCCTGATTGGCTCATATTCATCACATGATATTTTTGCACTGTTCTATTTCCGCATGTGCATGTTTAAGAATCACATATTATTCAGCCCCCACAGACAGCTAATATACCTTTTACTAAAGTCAAAGTAGCAGGATCAGCCAGACAGAGATGAAGAGGGGCGGCTTCTCTGGAATGCTATGTACATATTTCTATGTATACATTGCAGATAGGCCTCACTGTTGAGTTTTCAGACTTGCATGACAGCTCCACCTTAACACTCCCTCTACATCTCTCCTCCAGGGAAGTGGATCGTGACTCTGATGGGCTTGTGTGCTACAAAGACTTTGAATTTGCCATGAACTACGGTGAGGAAGAAGATTAGACTAAATCTGTTTAAACAATACTGTGCACGGCAGATAATGATAGAACATTACACTTTTTACAACAATATAATTCCTGACTCCTAGCAGAACCTGGAGCGCACTGTACGGGAAAAGGGGTTTGTGAGCTTGTTCCCAGTAACATAACTCTCGTGGATGGAGATGACGCGGACTTTATATGGTCAGGAAGCCAAGCCTGATGTGACTGGAGAGCTGGTAATTGTGTGGACTTGGTTTAAGAGCTGGTCGTTACGCCCGTGTGACTGCTGCTTGGCATGTCACAAACTGACAAGAACACGGAGTACAGCGAGCGAGGGGGTCACCCGTGCAATCCCAGGAACATTGCTTGCACTGCAGTTGTGGAACCCGAGCTGAACCTTTGCAGAAAGAAGGAAATTCAAGAAGGTTTAGTGAGCGTTGCTTAGCAATGCAGCATATACATCGCTGACCTTGTTACTGTAACCAGGCAAAATCTCTGGAGCCCCGTGCAGGAAAACTGGCTGAAAGTGGAGCAGGTGCAGAAATGTCATCTGAGGGCACAAGAGCCGGGGGTGTCATCTGGGTCAAACACATAAGAGTATTCTCAAACAACAGATTATCCAAAATCTGCTCTGTGCGAAGTGTCGTTTCACCGTCTGGGCAGAAAGATGTTATAATCGGGATAAAAGGACAAGCGTCACATTTACAGACTGAAACTGTGGTCTTGTTTATTGCAATGACTTCCCTGGTAGAGAAAATTGAACATAAACATTATTTAAAGGACAATAGAAATTCCAATAAATTGAACATTTCAGATATGATTCATGACAATAAAATACACTGTTCACTGTAACCCTGAAACTCCCATAATGCAGTTTGTTATAAAATATCACCTCTGCCCTTCCTCTTGGAGAAAGCTGAAACTCCGCCCACATCTTTAGGACAAGGGATCTAAAACGTCAAAAAGATGAGACTGAGTTTCTGTGACATCATTGGCTCCACCCCTGTGTATGAATTATCCAATCCACATTGTGAAGTTCAAGTCTATTTGGATGTCAGTCACTGTCTGCCTGTTGAGAGAGGCTCCTCCCCCTAACATGGCAGCCTTCGGCAGAGCAGTGACAGAGAGCCTGAAATAAAAACACTTATTTCCCACCCTTGTCTATGTGTTAATGTCAGATAGCGACTTTACTTGTTCTTTAAGTTACTGTAATAAAGAGCCGCACATTGGATAAGATTTGAAAAATTTATGATACAATGACATTTACAATTGTAAAATTATATAATAATATTGATTCTAAGGGTTTAAAATTATTTCCCAATATCTATATATTTACAGGTTCATTATTTGAATCCTTTACAGAAACACTTATTGAACAACAAGCATATATAATTAAACACATGATCATAAGTAGTAGTTCTGTATTATAAGAATATAGATATACACATAATGTATATATTTTAAAATCTATATATCTAGATTACAGATGGAGACATTGTTTTAATTGACGTAACATCCCACATATCATTCGTAATTGAAAAATAAAAGGTTGCTTTTCAATTAAAAGTATATAAGATGTTCAAATAGAATACCAAAATAATCACATTTTTATTCTAAGAATTCCACATGGTTCTTTTGTTTTAAAATACGTTTTTATTTTTACTTTTTTTTTGGGGGGGGGGGGGGTGGGGTTGTAATATATTCAATGTTGGGTTGTTGAAATAACTAATATCACAAAAACAGAAACATTTGGATATTCTATGAGCTATAGCGATTTCTACGACATGTAATAAACTTTAATAAATCTGACATTCATAATGTATCATATTATCCAGTCTTCCGATGAGATTTTCCATGATTTACTGAAGACATAAACCTCATGTCTGCTTTACCAACTAACACAAAATAAATCCAAACGCATAAGGAATCTAATATCTTAACTCGGACCCTGATGTTGAGGTAGAACAGGGCAAAGATCACATTATTTCATGATAAGGTAGCATTATTTTATGTCTTGAAAACCTGTTTATAATAATTACTATGCTCAACAACTGATGGTATCTAGGAAGTGTTAGAAGTAATATCTAGGACCAGGTCATCGGGTACCAGCGTCCAGTTACTGGAGTAGACAACACCCAATATGAAACACAAAACATTTACTTTTGGCCTATGATACTTTTAAGTATCAATTTGTTTTTAATGTTGATAACGTGTATCACTTTCTAATCTGTTTTAAGGGAATTTATCACTTTTTCACATGCAGTAACCTTACAGGTTTTAATAATTGAATCAGTCTTTTTGCGGACTCCCGTTATTGGGAAAATGAATTGTCACAATGTTTGCTCTGATAATAAAGTTATGTATTGAATGGAGCGATGTAACAAATGTTTGCGCTTTTGTGAGTAAATCAGCAGCCACTGCAAATACATCCCCTAAATTGATCACTTGCTAATTTGTCACATTTTCTCTTCCTGCTCCCAGTTCACGCTTAGTACTGACTGTGACTGGCATTATTGGTGCATCCGCTTTATGTCTTAAATATGTCACAAATGTGCAGTATTATCAAATCTAGGGATAAATGTATCAAGCTGAGAGTTTTCCGGCGGGTTTGAAAAGTGGAGATGTTGCCTATAACAACCAATCAGATTCTAGCTGTCATTTTGTAGAATGTACTAAATAAATGATAGCTAGAATCTGATTGGTTTTTCAAACCTGGCGGAAAAATCTCAGCTTGATACATTTACCCCCTAGTGTGGTTCTCAATGATAAGCCCCTTTGAAATCAGAAGCTGGGAAACGATAGTAGGAGTCACGAAAGGGTTAAGGGCTTTTGAAATGATGTGAGACACAACCAGAGGTTTATTTATTAATAAAAACCTAAGTTTAACCATCTTCATCTCGGCCCTACGCAACTGCCCCAATTCAGCGACAACATGTCTAGATGACGTGTGAGATCACTGTACCCTCAACACTTTATATCTTATTAGTAAATAACACCAACTTAAACATTTTCACTGTTACCTGTTTACTATTTTACCACTTTTTGCCAGAATACTAAATTGACAAAGCCTATTTTTAGCAACTGAAGACATTTCAGTGCTCGTTACAATCTATAATCCAGAACAAAAGGATCCCTTGCTCGCTGATTGCTGGTTACCCAGCCTTGTTACAGATCTCCTCCATATACTGGTAGGTAGTTTCATACAAGCCACACACTGTGTATTAATTAGACATAAAAACTTAAATAAATCACCTTCAAGTGTTAGATTTTATTAAAACATTTTGATTTAGGACAATTTTGTTACAGTTAAACAAGAATGTGTGTAGAATTAGTACCCGCTCCCCGTCGGCAGACAATGCGAGACCCTCTCATAATGTGACTCAGCTAATGGAAAATTACTTAGAAGACATTGTAGCCGGAATAATCAGGGCCATAAATCAGACATGACAGTTATAAAGAACGGATCGGCAGCTTTATGTATCTGCAACCTCCGAGAGATACATCCAGACAATCTTTCTTGAATGCAGAATGACAACTTGCACTCTAATCAGTTTGTCTATGGCAGCCTGAGACAGAACTAATAGTCTCAGCATAACTAACCAGCCAGAGCCCGGCCCTGGACTCTTGTACTTCTACCATAGTTGGTGAACCATAAATTGCCATAAAAGTAACTCTTTGTAGTGTGACGTAACACATTTATAGAGATGGTGCTGACTGAGCAACCGGCAGGAATAGTGCAGTGGTTTCTACACTGTTATATGTATATTATCATGTCCATGTGTTCTCCATAACTAGGTTTGCGCTGGAGTTTAGTTAGTGAAGTTATCGGTGAGTGTGGTGAGACTGCTTTAGTTATACTAATGAAATATTGTTAGAGGGCAGCAAAACACTGCTAGTTCTGCCTGCTGGAACTAGTATGCAACATTTATCTTAATAATTCTGATTTGTAGTAATGATGCAAACAAATAGCTAGTTATTCGCCTATGTGGCAATGAGATCAATGCAGGAATACTAAACCACATTCATTGCACAATGTCCCCCTCTATCACCACAATACAAACCACTAAACGTAACGCTTTATATTAAGCTCACCATTGTCTACAATTACACAAACAGTAATTACTTTATACTACGTCCCTGCCTTTACACTATGTCCCTGCTTTCTACACTAATCTCAAAACGCCACTAAAGAACACACATTACAGTATGGCTTCTCTGGCACCAGTACACATATCACTGAATCCCATACATTTCATTATGTCCTTCTGTTGTCTACACTAACAGACTTGGGCTGGGTGCACACTGCAGAAACTTTCTCCTGGTGTGATATCGTTAACGATTTTACCAACGACTGGGAACAATTATCGTTCCAAAGTTCATTGTATCGTTTGATTTGATTTTTAAACCGGACTAAAAATTTTGTTCAATGATGGAACGATGTCGTTCCAATTCTGCAGTGTGTACGCACTTACACCGGCAGTGTCCATAGAGAGTGTTAACATTGTACATATCTTTAAATTACTTCAGAGCAACAAAGCTGCTTTAAAGAAACCAAAAGAGCTCGGTATTACTACCTACAGATAGTCACAATAACATTCTGGCGAGCCAGCCAGGATCTGAGCAGCAAGTGCAGGAAAAAATGTTCCTTTCGGGGAGCAGAAAGTGACCTTGTATAACTTACAAAGAACATAACGAATGACCTGAACCTACAGAATTTTCAATGGACTCAGAGGCAACTTCCGTGAACATTATCCAGTAGAAAATCCTCCTATGAAAAAGGCAACGGAGTACCAGTCACCAGTAGTTTCAGTACAGCCACACCTGGAAAAGAACCTTAGTGCTCACAGGGGAATTCTGCTTTTAGGATGTGTTTAATTATGTTTTAACTTAATCAAGGGAGCGGAAAAAAGTATACAGCATCAAACTGAAAACTTAATGTGTTTAACTGTATTATATGTTTGGTGTTGTGATCACTGTTATTGATAGGAACTCTTTAGTATGATTAGAGAGCCTAGCAGATACATTATTTCTCTGATAGTTATGTCAGAAACATAGAAATAGACATTGTTTACATTGCATTAAACTATATTTATACTATAGCAACACCTTTTTGTGTTCAGAGAAAGAAAATCATTTATATCCTTAGTTAGATGATTCTTGTTTGTAAAAATGAAAGTATTATTTCCCGATGTATCTGGCCGTGATGACCAGCGTGACCCAATTTATAAGTCCATGATTATAGACAGCTTTGGAAACAATAGTGTTATATATATTGAAGGGCTACAAATCACAATTAGTTCTTAATATATTCTTAATATACCCTGACAATTTATGCAGTGTAATTCTCCTGGCAAATCATTGGAGTATTTCAGTCTGGATTACATTCAGCACAGAATGTGACATTGAAAAGTTGAGCTTTTATTATATTAACTTTTCATTCATTTAACGAGTTTGTTTCCTTTTGGCAAAATGTGTTAAAGTATAAAGTGACAAGTATCTTGGGAACCATTTCTGCTAAGTACGTGACATAGATTCTACGTTGATTTGTTTTCACCAAGTGGCTTTAGATTTGCAGAGGTATTATCATCATCAGCTATTTATATAGCGCCACTAATTCCGCAGCGCTGTACAGAGAACTCACTCACATGAGTCTGCAGAATAACAAAGGCCGGTGTTAGATAGGACCCATATTGTTCATTTGAGTTCTCTACAGAGAGCAAAGCAAAAGGGTATTTTCTGTACATTTTGGGTAAACCCTTAATTAGGCATGGGAATAATTGGTGCTCTAGGACCCATGCATGTCATTGTGGACCTCTTCATTCTGGGCCTTTGGTGAGACTGAAGACACTCTCCTGTGTCAGATCATCAGTGTGCTTGGCGTCTACCTGCTTCTGATCCCCGAGTTTTCTCTGTGCACCTTTTCTTGTGGAATCTGGCTGATCTCCTGTGTAGCGACCCGGCTTCTCTGATTAACCCTGCACCTGCTGAATCCCTGGCAACACGTGCTGGCTGATCATCTGTGTACCGACCTGGCTGCCGTTCCTCACTACTTCTGTGCTTGCCTCCTCGTGCTTCCTAACTGGACAGCAAGGTATGTCTGGCTTCCACCTCTATTCTGATAATCCGCTATTGCCTAGCTAGACGTAGCTTTTTACTGTGTTCTCGGAGCCATTCATTCTCCAGCTACTCCTCTACCACGTCGGTGGACTAACCTAGGGGCCGCAACCTACGGACTTCCGGCAGCTACAACCATCCCGCCTTGCGGCGGTTCTTGGAAGAGACCGGGGGGTCCGTTAGACTCCGTGCCCTGGGAAGGCCAGTGCCAATACCGGCTGGTAGTAGTCACCAGTGAAACCTAACACTATATTATTATCAGGTGACATTAATTTAATTTTTTTTCTGTGCATTGTTTTGTGACTTCATGTTCCACATATGTATTGGACGTATCCTACAGAGCAGAGCAGAACCTAGACCCATATCACCACACTTATCTTCAGATCCGCTCCATGTTGAATGTGAGCGCATGTATACCTAATTTACTTGCGTTTAAACAAGTGCACATTGCGCTCAGTATGCGTGCCTTAATGAATTAGGCCCATTGTTTATTGTCACCAGGACTTAACAAAAGGTTTAGAACCTCTGGGATACAGCGATAAAACACTGCAGTATGTGGATGATATTCTGATACCATCTGAACTAACAACGTGAGGAATGTTGCTCAATGTTTCTCTCACTTTGCAGGATGCGTCTTTATAAATGAACATTAATAAGGTTCACTTAATGAAGTCACAGGTCTCAGTGGATGTAAGGAACCCGAATAGAAGTGCACCCATCCCCCCCTAGCCATACAGACCTCTCAGGTCAATCAGACATATGTCTGGTTACAATGTAGCAAACACAGTTACATGCAGCCAAAGCACGTTGAGCACTGCAAGTTATCATAACCCGAGTTGTCTACAAAGAACTGATACTGCTCTTTGGTTATTTCAATGTATAATGAATAGGTTGGTAAGCTGACTTGTGATGGGCTTTAGATATTTTCTGAACATTAATGAGCAGTTTTGTGTTAAAGACTCAGAAACCTCATACACTAAATTCATCTGGACTTTGTTCACCTTCTGGTCTACTCCCTTTGGGATGGACATTGCTACATGCTCCATATTCCCATGGTAGAGAGAGAAAAACCTCACTTAACTTATTATAACTTTCTTCACCCATTTCAACTTTAACATTTCATCATCATCATCACCATTTATTTATATAGCGCCACTAATTCTGCAGCGCTGTACAGAGAACTCACTCACATCAGTCCCTGCCCCATTGGGGCTTACAGTCTAAATTCCCTAACACAATTTGTTAGCAGCTGATTAACCTACCAGTATGTTTTTGGAGTGTGGGAGGAAACCGGAGCACCCGGAGGAAACCCACGCAAACACGAGGAGAACATACAGACATTTGTCTCCTGAATCACTCCCCGTAGTCTTATTTATATCTAACATGCATCATAAGACTGAGTGAACATCTGGACTGTATCCCGTATAACTGTGATTATCAAATGTTCCTAATTTGTTGGGAGAAAGAAGGAACAGCCCCCCCATAAATGCATTTCCCCCACACACTAGAACATAATTTAAATACCTTTACGCACAAATCGTTACGGGGCTATATTTGCACATTCATAGTTGACCCTTTGTGTGTTTATTAGATATTGAGTCAGTAACGCAGCTTTCTATGGTACAGGGCATTGTTATCTATGCTGCTTTCTCTATGGGGTCTCACTTTCTGTTACACATCTATAAACTAGAGCTGAGATAAATTGCACCACAGAAGTAAATTGTATTGGAATGGCAAATCCTATTGGCTTATGTGATTTAGTAACAGTGCATTCAATTTAGGTAAAGAGAAAATCTGAATGGAAATGACTCCACAATGCCAATACAGATAAAATGCAATTACACGTGCTGGAATCAGTTTCTGCTACAGTATAACTGGGAGCGCGGCGTCCACTGTCCCCGACACCGACAGGAGCCAGAGGGGACAATCCGAGTAATAATAATACACTTTGTATTGACATGTTGTGTGCAGCTGAAAATGGATATGTCTGTATCACTCGCTGGTCTCTGCTATGCAGCGATCTGAGATCGTTCTTATTAGTGGCCCTGTTAGGATGGATAAATATGTGTCTGACAGCGGTGCAGAGGATAACATGCTGAGCACGGGCTACATACGTGTTGTATTACAGAACCTGGGGAACTCTTGGTAGCTCGGTTATATAGCTCAATTTGGATTTGACATTTAGAGGTATATTTACTAAACTGCAGGTTTGAAAAAGTGGAGATGTTGCCTATAGCAACCAATCAGATTCTAGCTGTCATTTTGTAGAATGCACTAAATAAATGACAGCTAGAATCTGATTGGTTGCTATAGGCAACATCTCCACTTTTCCAAACTCGCAGTTTAGTAAATCTAGCCCTTAGTGGTCATTTCGAAAGAAGGGCATTCACACAGGTGTGTACAATGTAGCTAAAATCCTATATGCTTAGGATCTTGCCTCCCAACATTTAGAATCATGAAATCAGGACAAAATAAGTCCCACCTCCGTTCCACCAAACTCAGCCCACAAATGCTCGATTTTGTGTAAAACTCCAGTATCTGCTGGTTAGGTGCCCACCCCTATTGCAGCCTGTGAATCGTGATGTCTCGCTAAAATACAGGACAGTTGGGAGTTATGTTGTATGTGGTTTTCTTTATGGGAACTGAACTGAATATACCAGCTTATAAACTACAAGGGCAAGTGTTAGGGTACTAGGCTTCCTAGGTGAAGCTTCAGCCCTCCAAACCTGATTTCCTAGTCCGCATGTAATACCCCCTGTGTAAATAATTAAATTGTTAATATTAACATGTCTGTGTAATAATATGCATCTATGAATATTGACAGGTAGCAATCTAGAGGCTCGTGGAGTGTTACGCTCCATGCTGGGCCAATCGGAGCGAGGCATGTGAGGTTGGAGCTGCATGGGACAGGGGCAGTAGCATGATGTGAGGAGGGGAATGGAGGCGGCAGGAAGACACAGACTGAGAGTCATATAGTGGAAGGAGCAGAGTCCCCATCAGCACAGAGTATATCAGGAGATGAGTGATGTGTTAGTGAGGACATGGCTGCATGTGACAGGGGCAGTGACATGATGTGAGGAGGGGAATGGAAGCAGCAGAAAGCCACAGACTGAGAGTTATATAGTGGAAGGAGCAGGGTCCACAGCAGCATAGATTAGTGATATGAGGCTGCTGTCACACTGCTACAGGAAGCCACAGACTGAGAGTTATATAGTGGAAGGAGCAGGGTCCACAGCAGCATAGATTAGTGATATGAGGCTGCTGTCACACTGATACAGGAAGCCACAGACTGAGAGTTATATAGTGGAAGGAGCAGGGTCCCCAGCGGTACAGAGTAGTAATGTGAGGCTCCTGTTACTGATGCAGGAAGATTGTGGCGTCATATACGGCTCTGTATGTAACACAGATCATACATTCAACTAGTTCTATAATATTGACCATTTTAAGCAGCAACATCCATATATTGTAACAGCATTGTTTCCTGGTGCTCACCAGTTAGTTTTAGTTCATGGGAAGTGGGAGATATAGTAAGCATCTAGAGGAGAATTCATATCAGCGAGGTACAGTAGGAGCCGCGTTGATACGGTGCGGTAGAGAAGTCTCCATCCATAGAGCTGACATTTCGACCTGAACATTACAGCGGATTGTCATCGCTCCTACAGGACCTCGTGCTGAATTGTCTCCCCCCCCTAATGGTGGAACATAGATCTCCAGTAAGTTAGAGCTCACAGCTCCTCCTGTACCTGGGGGACAGTATGGACGGGGTTACGCTGCCCAGTTCAGCATCTTTGCACACAGCCCCTGCGCGGGAGCATCAAAGACCGTCATCATTTTGTTTTAGTGCCAAGCTGTGGATTGGGAAGAGCCCTGACACTTGCCCCTGCTCGCTGGGTTTACCTCCCTGGGAAAGTGACAGGACAAGCTATTACCACGGAAATCAGGGAAGCCTGAAATTGCTTTATCTCCACCAGCGCGTATCACGCAGAGGAAGAGCAGTTACACACTGAGGTTTCATTCATTGTTCCGTGCGCTGGAAACGTGATGGTTTTATGTGTTACAGGCAGCTGGGAAACATGTAATCCAGAAAGCCTTGGGGGTGATACTTAGCTTAGTGCTCTTATTTAAAATAGGGAATAGAGGCCCACCTGTGACAGCCCTGTAAAGTGTACCGGTAGTGTGCGCAGTGGAGGCAGCCATTATTCAGGAGAATGCAGGTAGTTGTTCAGGGATATGTGGTGTCGCTAGTACCTGGCGCATTGATAGGCTGATTGTTGGATCAACCTACAATATGGCGGCCTCCAGTGCATAAAGATAACTGGTCCACTTTAAAGTCACCCATACTTACCAACTTGTTACTCTTTCTTCAGAGGGGAGGTGAAATGTGAGGACGGAAGGGGGGCAGGGTGCGGTAAATCACGTTATTGTAGCCCCAAAATTTACTTGATTCGTTGTGAATAAAATGGAAGCTCCTATCCTGCCCACTTCAGGATGCAGGAGGGTTGCCTGTTCGCCCGGGAGACCTACCTAGAATTCGGGAGTTTCCCGGACATTCTGAGAGAGTGGGCGAGTATGAACACCCATATGTAGTCCTCTGTCTGTACGTGGGGTGGTACCTACCTCTGTAGATCCTCCTAATCACCACCCACGTCAGCTCAGTCCTCTTCTCCTAGGATACAGACAGGATTAGTAACAAGTATAAGTTATGTATGGCGCTGACACAGGGCACGATCGTACAGTGACATTACAGGGGACATGTAAGTGAGTAGTTGACAGCACCTGGCTTGGCTGTATCTCCACAAACTTACCGCCAGTTCCCCTCGGCCTCTTTCTGGATTCCAGAGTCACCCTCTCGGAACTCTGACATTATTACTGGCGCTCAAATACATCACTCACTAGGGTTAAGTCCTGGATCCTCCCTTGCAGAACTCAGAATACTCGGCTGCTGGTTCTGCGGATCACCCTCACTAGTGTCTGACAGAACCTCCAATCTTGTGGATAGTGTAAGGTAATTCTACATGGAGGAGAAATAAGACTTTATTAACAAAATAATTGAATATCTGATTTACATCTCAATATATTGAAAAGTTCTTGCAATAGGAACACTTGTGAACGTCTCTGTTGCTGATGCCCAGAACCTGGAGATCCGCCAGTTTTACATGTAAGAAGCCGCTTATACTTCACGTCAGTGGCCATTGATCCTTGTGGGGGCGCCGCAGGGGCTTTAAAATCACTGGATGAGTGACACTTGGATTCGTTCAATGGCTGTGCCGGCCCTGGCCGCAGTCCTATCGCTTTCTGAAGAGGCCCAAATTATTTTGGAAGCAGCGGGAGCCATTGAGAAAGGACTTTGCGGAGCACGTATTCCAATCTAAACCAGATTAGGAACCCGGCAGGAACTGGTGTCACTGCCTGTAATACTGTAGCCCTGAGATTAGTTAAATGATCAAAATGGACTTTATCCCCCAGAGAAATTTAAGCATAATTGGAGTTAGGATACTAGAGCGTCTGTCTGTCCTGCGGGAAGGAATTATCTACTTTCATGTGAGAGAACATAGCGATAGACTGCGCTAAAGATATCAGCGTGTGGTAAAGTGCAGTGCTCCTCCGGTAAGGGACCCGGCCGGCTCTCTCTCATAGATCTAGGTAGTTACACCCCGAGATGGTGGGACGGTAAAAGTACATTAATAATATTGTTGTCTTAGCTGTATCGCCGGGGACGTAAGCCTTTATGTTTTTTTCTTTAGAACCACATTTGGGGGTATAGTTACAAAACTGGGGGGTTTCAAAAAGTGGAGATGTTGCCTATAGCAACCAATCATATTCTAGCTGTCATTTTATAGAATGTACTAAATAAATGACAGCTAGAATCTGAATGGTTGCTATAGGCAACATCTCCACTTTTTCAAACCCGCAATTTAGTAAATATACCCCATGGTTTCCCCTGATCTACCCTGGGGGCAAGCCTTTACCTTCTGACGCCATAGAACGTAAGAACATAACTGTGGCTTTTTTGGGAGCCTGCGTCTTGTGTAAAGAGCACCTGTCATATTTTAGAAAAAGATTGTTTTACTTAGAGGTTTGTTCAATAGGTATGACCCAAAATTAACTTAGTTCCCCATTGCTCCCTCCGCCTAGGAGATACATGACATATCTCCGTGCTTTATGTGCAAATACCGAATGTCGGCTGCAGAGAAAGACTCGTGCTCACCCATGGTTAATTACAGACATATAAATGTAAACCAAAACGTTTTTGTAGGAGAAAAACTGAAATGTTTAATTGACAGAAGAAAATGACCCTAAAGCGACTGATCCTTAGTGATTTGGGATGTGGGGTTTAGACAGTAATACGGCAGTGTGAAGTGAGCAACTTCTTAGTTATTTTAGGAACAAATTAAGTTTTTGTGACAATTAATAAAAGACAGTGCAGTCAGATAGAATGTTTTGTTAAAGGGGTGCATTTTGTCTTTAAGCAATAGCCGGTTATAGGTGGTTTTATGGAAGTCAGGCGTTCCTAATACACAAAGGAGGTGAGTCCTGTCTTCCTTTCCCCAGCATAGAATACATTGGCTCTGAATGGACAAAATGCTTCTGTGATTTGCATAACATCACAATCTTTTTGTATTCGTTAGACTGGATCGTCACATCACTGCTCTGCGTCGTTATCATTAAGATCCTGGGATTGGCTACACGCCGGCCTAACCCCTTAAAAATCATTCTCACCTACACACAGACGCCCAGGAGTTGGCTGCGCTGAAATACTCTGTGTTGCTGTTACTGTGTGTAATACAGGTTACAGTTGATTCCAGCACCACACACTGGTTACACGCACACATGCAGCGCCTGAAGAAGTGATAAAGTAGGTGATCTGACCCTATTCAAATAAACCTAAAAACCACCACTTACATCGGAACATGACCACGCCCAAGCCAAAAGGGTAACATTAGGGGCTGGTTGTAATGGTTCTGAAGATTTAGGCTGCACCCGTAAAACTCTTCAGTTGCTGCTGGCTCCAGAGCATATCTTCTGCTTTTGTTATCTTTCCTCCGGGGAGGATGTGACAACGTGAATTGCACCATCATGGCCCGCCAACTGCACGATTTAATGTGAGAGGGTGCCCTGCTCTTCCGGGAGGCCTCTGCGAAGTCTCCCGGACATTCTGGTAGGGTATGCACCAGAAGTGCTCACCATTGGTGAACGGAACAAACGTGCCAACTCAGGACAGCAGCACAATCCCCACAAATAGGGACTGTCCTACAGAAATCAGGACAGTTGTGAGGTGTGCACATACCTTGCACCGCTGCTACACAGAGAATCTCTATACTGCTGCGGAGAATCGGACCATAGTATTGTTTACACCGGCTGTTTCCCTCTGCTCACAGTTAATACTTAACGCCATGAGCCTGAGAAACGTCTACTGTATGTGAACACGGCTGTATACGTTGCTCCTTTGCGGTCGCTGCTTTGGTTGTGTTTTGTATTTATGCAGTGTTTGTGCAACACAGAAGGATCCCAGCCAGCTGCCAGATCTCTGCACAGACTCTTCTCTGACTTCCAGCTCTGATCCGCTGCAAGACGAGTTATAATTACCAGCTGAGCTTAGAAATCGTGGCAGCCAAACTGCACCAATCATAACAGTCTGACTACAGACAAAACATTTCAATCTGATCATTACTTCTCGTGTACAACACAAATGGTATCATTTGCTACATTACTTGGGGACGAGAGCTGACGCCATAACTGTACAGTAGCTGACGCCAGTCCTGGCCAATCTACTAACCATGAGTGTGACATTATACAGGATTGTACAAAGTGTCACCATGTCCCAGGAATATGGTTATTAGAATAATGTCTCTTAAACATCTAGCAAGGAGTTGCTTAAATGTAAAAGAAAGAAAAATATTTTAAATATGTTTTTTCCTGTCCTCAAAGGCTCATTGGCTGTGACTTCTTACAGTGACAGCACTATTCTTACTATTCTATTCTTCGCTCTCATTTACATATAATGCCTGCGGCAACTGAGAGATTAAATACTAATGAGTGGACTTACTAAAACTTCTAAAAAGGAAAAGTGGAGGTGTTGCCCATAGCAACCAATCAGAGTCTACCTATCATTTATCTAGTACATTCTAGATAACCATAATTAGAATCTGATTGGTAAAGCCACCTTATGTAAAGGACTCATAGCTGGATATTTATAGCTTATAATAATAATTTCTTCATAGCACTTCTAAAATTTTTGAAGGGTTTATCGATTTTCATAAAACTCATTTAATGGTTTCTACATCCCACAAGTTTTACCGATTATATTGCTTTATTCAAGACCTCTATAGCTAGCAGACTCTTGTTTATTTACATTACCCTTAGATATAACACAGTTCTGCTCTGTGCATTGGATACTTACGTGTCCACAGAGCAGTTTTGTGTCGTATCCAAATGCAACTAAAATAAAAACCTCTAGAAGCTTTGTTAGAGAACACAAATGGACCCAGTAATGTATTCAGTACAGCATGCAGGGACAGATCAGAGGATTGTGCCTGCCTCAGTCTGCAGTGTGCGCAGACTAAGGCGGGTAAAACATTTCCTTGTCATGGTAGTGTGCATCTGAGAATGCGTTACCAATCATTGGTCAAATCATCATCATCACCATTTATTTATACAGCGCCACTAATTCCGCAGCGCTGTACAGAGAACTCACTCACATCAGTCCCTGCCCCATTGAAGCTTACAGTCTAAATTCCCTAACATACACAGACACACACAGACTAGGGTCAATTTGTTAGCAACCAATTAACCTACCAGTATGTTTTTGGAGTGTGGGAGGAAACCGGAGCACACAGAGAAAACTCACGCAAACACAGGGAGAACATACAGACTCCTCACAGATAAGGCCATGAGTGGGAATTGAACTCATGACCTCAGTGCTGTAAGGCAAAAGTACTAACCACTGAGCCACCATGCTGCCCATAAATCTGGTTTATCTAACAATTGTTTGCAGTAATATATAATATATAGCCAAAATGACCAGGTAATTTTATACTGCAGAGCCCAGCTTGTGCCAGCCCCACTGTATATTCCACCAGCCTCTGCCCCTGGAAGTATACGCAGGCGAACATTGCGGTGATGTTTGGCTGCACATGGTGCAGAATTTAATTGTTCCCTTTGTGTAGAATTGGGATGGGGAAGGGTGATTGGTTCTGCTGTGTGGTGAGGTTGTGGTAGGGTTGGGAACGCAGACAGCCAAATTCCACCGGTGAAGAGTTTTACATTCCGCAGAACAGTTTTGACTATTTGTTTATCTCTGGCAGATGGGTTTGTCTGGCATCGAGCAGGTTACCCTGAAACGACAGGTTACCCTGATACGACAGGTTACCCTGATATGGCAGGTTACCCTGATACGGCAGGTTACCCTGATACAGCAGGGCATGAAACACGTTCTGCGTTTTCAATTCTGATTTTATTACATTGGTATAATTTGTACATCGATCCTGCTTAGAGGCAAATCTCTTTATCTGGAGCATTACATTATAAATTGGCTCCTAGAGCAGTATATTAGCCTATCTTTTGCTGAATTTCCCACACAATGACTGTTAAAATAATCACTTTCCTGTTGCTCAATCTTTTGACTCCAAACAATGGTGGAAGTAACTTATTTCCATAGAGACGAAGCGATGAATGGCAAGACACGATTTTCTGTCGCTTTAATTTGTTATTTTCCAAAGCGGAGCTATCTCAGCAAGTGGAGAAAAATCACTGAGAGCCGCGGACGAGCTAAACAAATTGTCGGTGAAAGAAACTACGGCGAGACTGATTCCCACCAGTCTTTGTACACCGATGATTAGTGTAACGCAGAGTGCCGGACTTAACTCCTTCCCCGCCGGCGTGTACCTACCATGTTAGCCATTGATAGAATGAAAAAGTGAAATCATTGGCTAACCAGATAGATTTGAGCTGTGTAATACGTTGGCACTACATTAATAAAGGATAATAATCTCTTTGCCAGGCACGGAATACGATAGTTTTTATATACGTCCCAAAAAGAAAACTTTACAGCTAAAATCAGTTCTGCCAATAAAAAGTATAAAGTAAGGTTTAACTTTACAAGAGGTTTCCACACATACTGAATAATTAGTGGTAATCCCCATTTCTCCCCACTAGCAGAAATAGCGGGGAACTCACTCACATCCGTCCCTGCCCCATTGGGGCTTACAGTCTAAATTCCCTAATATAGACACAGACTCACACACAGATAGATAGAGAGAGACTAGGGTCAATTTTGATAGCAGCCAATTAACCTACCAGTATGTTTTTGGAGTGTGGGAGGAAACCGGAGCACCCGGAGGAAACCCACGCAAACACGGGGAGAACATACAAACTCCACACAGATACGGTCATGGTCGGGAATCGAACTCATGACTCCAGTGCTGTGAGGCAGAAGTGCTAACCACTGAGCCACCATGTCCTTACAGATGAACACAGAAAAGGAGGTCAACTCTTCATGTAGAAGACAGAATCTCCGCTTATCTGTCCTACTCAGCATCAGTTAACCAACGAAAAACTAAATTAGAAGATTCTTTCTAATTATTGTGACTTACCTTTGGGTCTATTTGTGTTTTTTTGTAGGGGGGTGGGGGGCAGGAAGAGCCGCAAGACACTTGGTTAACTTGATGCAAATACTTTTTGAAAAATCTTGAGCAAAACAATGTTTTATTTTAAAAATTATCATTATCTTTAAATATAATACAAGCAGTGGATAGAAAAAGTCTCCACATCATTATTGAAATCGCTATAGTTTATGCAAGCAGCAAAATTATAACAAATAATTTTCCCTCTGTATTCACTTTATTAGGTAAGAATGTTAGTGACATATTCACAGGCCGTCCGGATTATCCCTGAACTCACTTGGTCACTTTATGTCACTCCGCGTGTGCTGAGAGCTGTACATTTTATTTATGTAAATGTATGAAAGATGGTAATACGATGAACTGGATTAGACCCGCGGTTTATGGATGCGCCATCTAATTGGTGTGTAAACAAAATCAATCATATATTGACATCTTTATTAGGTTACTATTAAAATACAGCGCTAGACGTTAATATATGTACGAGTAACAGGCAGCTACAGCGGGATGAGGATCTTTATATCCAGATTTATGGATGAAAGTTCTAATTTAGAATTCAGTGATTACACCCACGATGCTGTACGTTTCCATAAGGATAAGTTTGTCCAGAGAGTCTCGTAAAATTGTAGGAAATACCATTGTTGTAGAAATAGGGAAAGAGATAAAATAAGTTGCATAATGTAAGATGTGTAACAAATATCACAAGTAAAACCCAGTACCAAGAGACTATCTGGGGTGCAGCAATCATGCGCTGTGGATAGGCCCCCCCAACGTCTTGCGTGCAACTGTCCTGCGAGATCCTGGACAACACACTACCTGATGATGAATACTGGATCGGTGGGAGCGAGGACAATGTGGCTGACATTATAGGACAGAGAGAGTGTTGTCCACTGACAACCGAGCAGAAGAGCGCAGGAGCAACTGAGAGGCGCACAAAAGACATGTGGACCTACCAGATCATTGTCACGTGGTCACGCCCTATCCCGCTGCCGCAAGTTGGGAGATATGGGGTGGTTTTATCTGGAGTGTTGTTTTTATACTAAAGAATCTTATCATTCAAGGTGTGTTTTTGATTATTATACCATTGTGGCTAATTTTCAAAACAATTCCCAAATTTCCAGGAGACAGCTAATTGGCAACAACACAGTCTGTCTACTTTGTTACTGTTATTTTATTGATACTTTTAAAGTACTACGGTGATGCGTACACCTATCAATCCAATTTTACTTGTGCGTTAGGTCCTCCTACTGCAACAGGCGCCCCCTTGCGTCGCTGTGACTCCGGCAATCATAGCATTTTGCCTAAGCCTCCACCGCTGTGGCCAGGTGTGACAGCGTACTCACCCCGCCTACTTTTGTGTCAGCCCCACCTACATTTGTTTTCACCACCGTGAGGCCACTTTCAGAATTATTTCTAGGATTACTTTAATTTCCCACTCCGCCCCTGCCCGCTTCTTCAGTCTGAGAAATGACATCAATATTCCCACATCTGCCTTGTACATTGTTTCCTTCCTTTATTATCTGGAAGAATCGTTGTGTAACTCATTGTTTCCTATGTGCTCTGTTATACAAGTGATTTTCAATTGCTTTGCAGATCGATGATCCCCTTCAATCGCCCAATGCTACAATGTAATCACCTCGCCTGAACTTCAGTCCATTGATCTCCATAGAGTTTAGCGGGATAGAGGATCTTAGATGACTTCAGGCAGGAAATGCTGATTGATACATAGAACACAGGATCTTTTTATCCATAAAATCCAGTAAAGTTGCATTGTCTTTCCTTAAGTAATTAATTCATAAGATTTAATTGCAGAGACAGAAAACCACCCGTGTAACCTCGGCCGTAGACTCGTACACCCGTGTAACCCCCAGCTCTAGACACGCACACCCTTGTATCCCCGGCCGTAGACACGTACACCCGTGTAATCCCGGCTCTAGACACGCACACCCGTGTAACCCCCAGCTCTAGACACGCACACCCATGTAACCCCAGCTGTAGACACACACACCCGTGTAATCCCGGCTCTAGACACGTACACCTGTGTAATCCCGGCTCTAGACACGCACACCCTTGTATCCCCGGCCGTAGACACGCACACCCATGTAACCCCAGCTGTAGACACACACACCCATGTAATCCCGGCTCTAGACACACACACCCTTGTATCCCCGGCCGTAGACACGCACACCCATGTAACCCCAGCTGTAGACACACACACCCATGTAATCCCGGCTCTAGACACGCACACCCTTGTATCCCCGGCCGTAGACACGCACACCCATGTAATCCCGGCTCTAGACACACACACCCGTGTAACCCCAGCTGTAGACACGCACGCCCGTGTAATCCCGGCTCTAGACACGCACACCCTTGTATCCCCGGCCGTAGACACGCACACCCATGTAACCCCAGCTGTAGACACACACACCCGTGTAACCCCAGCTGTAGACACGCACGCCCGTGTAATCCCGGCTCTAGACACGCACACCCATGTATCCCCGGCCGTAGACACGCACACCCATGTAACCCCAGCTGTAGACACGCACACCCATGTAATCCCGGCTCTAGACACGCACACCCTTGTATCCCCGGCCGTAGACACGCACACCCATGTAACCCCAGCTGTAGACACACACACCCATGTAATCCCGGCTCTAGACACACACACCCTTGTATCCCCGGCCGTAGACACGCACACCCATGTAACCCCAGCTGTAGACACGCACACCCTTGTATCCCCGGCCGTAGACACACACACCCTTGTATCCCCTGCCGTAGACACGCACACCCTTGTATCCCCGGCCGTAGACACGTACACCTGTGTAACCCCCGGCTGTAGACACACACACCCATGTAATCCCGGCTCTAGACACACACACCCTTGTATCCCCGGCCGTAGACACGCACACCCATGTAACCCCAGCTGTAGACACGCACACCCTTGTATCCCCGGCCGTAGACACGCACACCCATGTAACCCCAGCTGTAGACACGCACACCCTTGTATCCCCGGCTCTAGACACGCACACCCATGTAACCCCCGGCTGTAGACACACACACCCGTGTAACCCTAGCTGTAGACACACACACCCGTGTAATCCCGGCTCTAGACACGCACACCCATGTAACCCCCGGCTGTAGACACACACACCCGTGTAATCCCGGCTCTAGACACGCACACCCTTGTATCCCCGGCTCTAGACACGCACACCCTTGTAACCCCGGCCGTAGAAACGCACACGTGTGGAAGGTGCACAGAGAACCTATTCACAACTATGTGTAATATATGGCAGTGTGTAATACTTTTCACAAATACTGTTTTTTTTTTCTTACTGACGGCATAAATGTTTAACTGGTTTTACCGTCAGAAAAACAACCAATGGTTGGGAACCGTGGACACAGACCCATGTGGTCTTTCCAAATATCTATATATACATATATATCTGGTAATAATGCACAGTTATGGGGAATGCAGAGTTACCTTCTAATATTACCAAGGTAAGAGACTGCTCCTGATTGGTTAATAGCCTGACAGCCCCACCTAATTCAGTTTGCGTTGGGTACTCCTCAGGAGTAATGCATCCGACCCATCAATTTTTGGGGGGGATTACATTGGATCATCACTGGGTGCAGATGTCAGGTTAGTAATTATTATCAATATGGGGGAAATACCTATTTTGATTATAGTAATGGGGGCATTACTGGATGTAATTCTCCCAAACATACCCTATATGCAGTATATATGGAGGTTTGGAGGATGACATAATCAATATCTGATGTACTGCAAAGGAACATTCTGCATAAAGGCCAGTTCTGCATTAGTTGTCCCCTGGCTCTCAGAGACCCTCCCACAAATCATACTACCTGGACCTCAGGGATCTTCAGAAAACCTTAAATTCAATTATTCCTAAGCAATTTACTGCACCCATGCATTTCTCTAAATATAGAACTCACTGCTCATGGTTGGAGCTCTGCGTCTGATGCATCTCTCTGACATACATCGTTGTTCTCAGATTCATTATGACAAGGTCAGGATTCATGGAAACACATTTTTTTCACGTTCTTTAAGCCAAAGAGACATAAGTGTGCGGAGTACGTCAGCGTTTGTTTGTAACAATGTAATTTGCTGCAATAAAATTACTTAAGATTTGATTTGTTTTTGCTCACATTATCCATTCCCTCCCTTGCAGGAGTTTTAGAGATTTGGGGGAGGCGGTGTGAGGGTGGGATTACTGCTTTTTCTCAATATTTTTTTGTAGTAAATGGTCGTATTGATGATTTAATAGCACAAACAATTTACAAAGATATTTGAGCATTAATAGAACTATGTACTAAGGATAAGATGGAGGAAAAGGGCGATGCGTATCTGCACGCTCAGGCGCTTTGTGAGAGGTGGGGGTGTGGCAGTAGGAGGAGTTCAGGTGGAGCTAGGATGCACATGCATGGTAATTAGATTAATCATCACCAGGTGGTGTATGCTCCTCTCTCCCCTCCTCTGTGCGTCATATCCCACCTTCACCTCGGACTATCTCAGTTTTTTACTAATGTTATGGATTGCAGGTCGCAGGCCTGGACACATGGTGAAATTAGCAGGATTAGCTGATTGGAACTATATCGCCTGCACACGTCATATAGCGACTTGGGGGTAGATTAATCAAACTTTCTAAAAAGGAAACGTGGAAGTGTGGGCCATAGCAACCAATCAGATTCTAGCTATCATATACCTAGAACAGAGGTTCCCAACTGTGCGCTATGGCTCCCTGGGCTTGTTGCAGCGATGTCACAGGGGTGCAGCAGCCCCGGGCCGGAGGCAAGCACGTCAGGGAACTACTTGGTAATTGTTTTGTCTTAGGGATGCCTTGAAAAAATTATGGAGTCCCTAAGGGTGCTTTGAACTGAGAAAGTTTGGGATCCACTGGTCTAGAACTTGATAGCTGGAATCTGATTTGTTGCTTTGGGCAACACCTCCACCTTTCCTCTGTACAAGGTTAGATAAAGCTACCCCATGTGCTGGCCCAATATCACAGTGTGTGGATCCAATACAAACAAGATGCTCAATCATAACATAAAATCGATCAAATCTTTATCAGATGTTGGTAAATCTGGTCAGAAGACGAAAACTATCGATCTTTGTGTTACACCAGAAGCGACAAGATTGGCCCATGTGTGGTCGCCATAAGACTGACATTGTTGAGGCTGGTTGAACCCACCTCTTCAGACAAGCTTATAATATTCCTCAACCACCCTCTTAACCTCACTACATTACCCAATTACCACCCGTTACACAATTTCACACAAGACAACTACCCCCTGACCAACATTGTTGTGTGACAGGATCATTTAGCTTATGAATTACTTTTACATTTGCAGCCTGGCTGGGCCTAAATGCAAAATGTAGACTTAACCTCATGTATCAAACTGTCCCATAGATTGTAAGCTTGCGAGCAGCCTTCTCACCTCTTTGTCTGTTTTACCCAGTTTGTTTATTAGTTTACTGTGTTTGTATCCAATTGTAAAGTGCTACGGAATATGTTGGCGCTATATAAATAAATGATGATGATGATGATGATGAAGTAAGAGGTTCGGGGTAGAGCAGCCTCAACATATGTACAAAACGTCTGAAAACCCCAACATGGGAGAACATATATGTTGGTCTTACTCACTGCACCATTTTGGCATTTTCACGCTCCTACAACAGCCAACAGTGTTTGTTTGGGGTCAGAGTAGAGAGGGGAGATAACAATGCATTCAAGGGGGAGGGTTGTTACCAACCCAAATAAAATAAAAAACCTTTGGAGAAAATAAGAGAGAAAGAAAATGCTGAAAATATAAATAGAGATCAGACAGTAACTTGGGGTGAATGCTCCACAGAGCCCAGGTACAGCTTGCAGTGTACTTTGATGTCTACGCTCTCCTGAACCGCTCTCCTGAACCTTTGCCAAATAGGGATCAATTATATTTTTATAATGTTATGTTTCGGCTCTATTCTTCTCTGTTCAATGTTAGGTGAACGTGACCCAGCTCAAGCAGGTAGTGGGGGCTGCACACACCTGTGTATACCCCACATCTGGTGCTCCTACAGCTTCTCACCTCAACACAACCTGATGCATCTAGAACAATTCTTCCTAATTAGTCAATAACAAAACAATTACACACGGAGAGACGCTGGTGGAACAGTTGTGTTTTGCCTCACACCTGAGTTTCTAATACTCGGGGGTGACCACAACGCTCCATAGTGATTAGAGTTAATGCAATGACATAACACAATTAAATACTCCTTAAAGACTATGCACGGATTACGTGTCTTGTGTTATCACACTGCGTCCTAATCAGACATTTCATTCTATTACAACTTTGGTATATAATTCATTTGCGGGGATTGATCTCTGGACAGGTGCTTCACTCAATTTCATCTCCTAAATTCACATTATTGCAGCGATTCATAGTAACTGCTACAAAAATGCACTTATTACATTTTCCTTGATGTCCACAGTACGACAATGCAGCTATGGCAGTTGGTGCGATTTGTATTATATTATTAATTTATCCTTGTAGTGAGTGACCTGCAACATCTGTCCGGTCCTTCTATTTAAGAACAGCTCTCTTCATGCTCAGAGTAAGCAACGAGAATGGTTATTAAGCAATGGCGTTGAAGGCACAGGTGATTTAGAAGCAACCTTAGTCTTTGCTAGAATAAATAGGTTTAAGATCAAATATTTATATGCTGACTTAATTGATGTTGTACCTGATAAGGTGTGGGCCAAAACATGGGAGTCTTGGAAGCAAGACCTCCCGAATATACGACCCCCAGGAGAGATGTTATGTTATATGAAACATACAATGAAAGCTCTCAGTTCGGCCAGACTCCAGGAGGTCCATATCAAAACTATGAATAGGGCATATATATCACAATCGCAGAGGCGATTTATGGTTGTAACATAATCAGGTATATGCCCGAAATGTCAGAAAGCTCAGGCCTCTCTGATACACAACATGTGGTCATGTCCAAAGATTGCTAAATTTTGGAATAAACTGGTAACATATATAAACTTTACCTTTAAAATACAAGTATCGGCTCACTATGAAGTACTATTGTTCGCAGTCTTTGATTCTTGGAAGGAACAGATAGAAGGTTTGCGGATTATACCGCTACTCACAATCATGGTCACCTTAGCTAAAAAAGCAATCTTGGGCAATTGGACATCCAAAAGGACCCCATCGATACTGGAGGTTACATCGGAGTTGATGGAAACACTATTTTTTGATAGACGAGCAACCTTCCATGATTTAGAAAAAGGGGTGGAGTGCTTCCATAATAAATGGGGTGCATATATAGACACCTTGGAAGAATCATCTCGCCTCCATATCATGCGGGTCTTTGAGGATACTAGGTGGTCCTTACTGAGGAATCTGTGAGGAAGGTAGATGGAGGTTGACTCGGATAAATATTAGCCTGAATGAGAGGGATTGGCAAATAGCCAATTAACTGGTGTTAATAGGATGCCGTAGAATGTATCATAAGACACACTAGGAGGCTACATTATCCAGTGACTTGGTCAGTCTCCCCCCCCCCCCGTTTCCATTCATGCTCTCTTTTATTTTTATTTTTTCTTATTTATGTTACATTTATGTCTAAAAAAGGAAAAATGTTATTTGTACATAGAGAAAATGTGTTGTAATTATCTGATGTGATGTAAATCTGTTTATCTCTCTGTACAATAAAAAAGAATTTTCAAAGAACAGCTCTCTTCACTCAGAAAATCGTTCCCCACATCTCTAATCACTGACGTTTAACCTCTCCACTGCCAGATGGATTTCCCTCCTTCATGACAAGACCAGTTTTCGCGTTTTTGGTGAAGTGCCGCATTACACAGGGAATAACTTTATGTCTCACACTGCGAGGTAATTTCATTGTTTTTCTGTTAACGGCCAGAGCTTCTTTTTGGGCCTATTATCATTGAAAAAAATCCCCTTTTCCTTGAATTTTCCACTAATTTCTTTTACGCAATTATCACTACCATAAATTTTTATCTCAAAATATAATGAGCGAGTTCCTGTGAATAAAGATAACAGATATATGTATATAATACAAGATCTGACATCATTATAAGGTCCAGGGTCAAAGCTCTGCGTATGATTAGTATGTTTTATAACCCTCATGCTGTGACACACCTTTAAAGGAGTATGTTGGGATAAAGGCAGGTTTGGGAGGACAAATGTTGGGGTGCTGGTACTATTTGGGAAATTTTGGTGTAGCCTTCCAGGGGCAAACGCAGGATTTGTAGAGGGGGGTTTCCACACCAGGCTGCCAGTGGGCGTGACCAGCATGCATGGGGGCGTTGCTATAATTTTAGACAGTGCTTGGCTGCTCTCCAACTCTTTCTATCCCCATAACATACATGGGCAATGCTGCGTGCACTACTGTTAGGTCAATACAGCTCTCCCTTTTCAAGCAGAGCTGTGTGAAGCGGGAACAGGGAAGAGACACCTCAATTATACATTGCCCCAGGCTTGAAGGGGGTTTCCAGGCACTAGGAACTCCCCTTCCTTGGTTTGCCTATGCCTTCATTTTCTGTGTAACATTCACTAATGTTTACATGTTTGAATGTCAGATATGATGACTGAGGCAGTTCTATGGTGCGGGGGAGGGGTAAGGAAAAAAATGGTTTGTTTTATTAGTTTTTTAAATCAACTTTTTCTTTCTTTTTGCTCATTATTTATTGTATCATTCTATTTATTTAATTAATTTTGGGATTTTGGACATCCTTTATAGTAAAGGGAAGTTACAATGGATCTCCCGTACACTATTATATCTGGAGTTATCCGGATCTCACAGCAGTTCACATGTATGATTTAATAGTCTTAGGGATATATTTACTAAACAGCGAGTTTGAAAAAGTGGAGATGTTGCCTATAGCAACCAATCAGATTCTAGCTGTCATTTTGTAGAATGTTCTAAACAAATGATAACTAGTGTCTGATTGGTTGCTATAGGCAACATCTCCACTATTTTAAACCCGCAGTTTAGTAAATATACCCCTTAGTGTAGACTGTTCTGGGCCTCTCCTGTACTATGAAAGAATTTTCCACACCCAATGCAGACACCTGACATCCTGGGCCTGTTTGATCTTCGGATGCAACTTCCAAGCAACTTGACCAGATCTCGAGATGCGTTTCCATTTGAATGCAAGTACGCTCTGTCTAAACGTTACTCGCTGTATGATAACAGCCAGAATACACACAGTACATATGTACAATACAAGGTCACATCAGAACACATGCAAAAAAAATAAATATATATATATATATTAGCAAATAAATGAATAACACATAATACTATAATCAGTAATACAAACATGTGCTTTAAAATTGTTTAGATAAGGGGGATATAAATGTAAATATTTCTGTTTTATGTTACTGGCCCTTTAATTTGTAGTGTGTACTGCCGTGGTAACGCCAGCAGGGGGCATAGACACCCATCCCAGGAACATTGAACATAAACTTGACCTACAAGCAAGTTACTATCAGATAAAATGTAAATAGTACTTTAAACTCAATATGACAAATAAAAAGAATCCGTTTAAATTCCACTTGTTAAATGTTATGCTTATTGAGGTCTATTTAATTGTCCGTCATATCCTTATATAGAGTCATAAAATATAAGATTAATATGAAACTAGATTCAGTGATGGTAACAGAATAACTGTGTATTCTAGGGTTATCTCAAATATTTTGCTAATATTCAATTCTCATCTGAAATAGACGGGTGACAGAAGACTTCATATAACGTCATATTATGGTAAATGTTATTAAGCTAAAATCACTTTTCATGTATTTATACTGTTGGAATACAGTGCTTAAAATTAACCTTAATTGCATTTTAAAGAGAAAATACTTGTTTTAATATTGATTAATGTTATGATTCTTTCCCTCTTTTTATAATCTGTCACGAATGCTACCACTGTGCATAAAGCGGGCGAGACTGAGACTAGACACTATCCGCAGATAGTAGCAAGGACGAGAAACATCATCATTATCATCATCATTCATTTATTTATATAGCGCCACTAATTCCGCAGCGTTGTACAGAGAACGTTTTCACATTAGGGCAAAACATTAATGCCTCCTACCTACTGGCGTTTTACCTGCGTTTTACACATTTCCATATACTGAAACGCACCGAAATGGGTCATGTAGCATTCTACAAGATTCTGCTGCAAAACACCAGTGGATCTGGTGATTCTAGTAACAATGGTTCTAATGTCAGATCCCTTTACAATTGTTAAAAACACATTTAATAAACGCAAGTGGGTTTGAGGCCTTAAGAGGGGGCACATAGGATCAAAACGCTAAATATAACTAGAAATAACCATGTTTTTCCAGTGAAATAAATTACAAAGTTTAATAACATTTTAAAAATATTGTGGGATATTTATGAAACCCTAAAGGGAACATTCTGTGTTGCCCATAGCAACCAATCAGATGATTGCTTTCATTTTCTAAACAGTAACAAGAAAAATGACAGGTAACATCTGATTGGTCACCGCTTAATTGACAACATTTAAAAATAATTTTCGATGGACCTTAGAGCACTACAAGTCCCATCATGTTGTTTTTCCTGAGTTCCTTTTTAAAGTATTCTGTGCATTTTAAATACTCTTCTTTAATTGATATTAACTAATTAATTAAACTAAGGATTAAGAATACTTTATCAGAATTACATCTAACATGCAGAAAAAATAGATAAATTATTGTTCAGTTCAACTGAGTTAGGGACTATACCTGGAAAGTAGGGACAGTTGTCAACACCCCCTTTTCCTCTGAACCTGTATTCACCCATGTCCCCAATATATCATCATATGGGTGACCTAAACTTGCAATAAATTCAATGCTTGGGGTTTTATATTACATGGTATTTATTTAATGCAAAGCTATGAATAAACATAGAGCTGATTACTATACTAATAAACAGTCGTGTTGGTTGTATTGCTTAGAGAAGCCACGCACGATGTTTTTGCATAGGGTATAAGAATCCCAGTGATGAGAGATACACGGTTGAGTATTAGGACCCGGGAGGCTGCGCTGTAGTTGGGTTTGAGGAACACTGACACCCAGGAGCTGCCTCAGTGAGTACGGGCTGGTTATGGCTTCATCCTGTCTGCAGAGATCTTTCCCCATAAACAGCAGCAGGATGGTGTAGGTGCTGGGATATAACCTGACCTCTGTACAAGCAGCTGCTGTGGACAGGAGACCCCACAGCTGAAGGATTACAAGGTAAGTGACGTGGCTTTTCCACAGACATTCCCTTACTGGGCTGAGTGGGCTGTAACCTCTGCCAGCTCAGTTACTTATCCCACTAATTACAATGTATCTATCTGACATTGCAACATTGTATCCTCTCAGCCCCGCAGAGTAAGCATATAGCGTCCCTATCATGAATGTAGCCTAGTATGTATGACACAGCCATGATACAACAGGACACGTACTTTCCCTCAAGCTGTACAGTGTGGAACATATAAGGCATTCTTGTATGTACACAAAATCAAATCAGATGACTTTAAATTAGATTTAGCCAAATAGATGTTGTCTCTGAATACAGACGTTTTAACTGAATCATCCTATATATGTCCTTGCAGACAGTTTTGCATCTTGAGTTTATATTATTTATATTTTTACTTATAAATGTTTTATAAATGTTATATATTATGATGCAGATAAAGTTTAAAATCTAAGTTTGTTTTTTTTTGTTTTTTTTTTAGTAAGTGAAAATAAAATGGCATCCTGGCTCTGTTCATACATGTCATAAGCGTGTCTGCTTCCTGTTGACAGTCACTTTTAGCATTTCGAACAGCAACAAGCTGCATAGGATGTTGTGTTTGGCTGACTCTGCATTTGGCAGACCGCTTGAAGGGTTAAGCTGTATTGCTGGCAGTAATTTAACCCAGTGTGGTGTGTTTATTTTCACTGGATAAAGTCTGGTTATGTTACAGATTTAAAGTATAAACTTCCTCACAAAGCACATTCTGAAAACAAAAACACAAAAAAAAAATGGAAGACAAACCGGTTTTTGCTGCACAATCTGTGAAAATGTTCTCAGAGATGTTTGTTGTGGCGTTAAGCTAGGAGCTTGTGTTTACTGCTGAGCTTTTATGATTTTAATAGCCAGAAAGGCACATTCTGCAAATCCTTGTTTGGGTCTGCTGTAAATAGCTGATCTATTAATCAATAATCATGATGCACATAAAGGAGAGAGCCTGCGGGCTTGAGGTGTCTTGGGACTGTCCTGCAGAGGATTCTGTTAGTGAGATGTAGTGGTGTAAGACGATGCCATTGTGTCAGACATTGGAGATTCGTAAGGACAAAATATATTGTTCAAAATTAGAATATATTCAAATTCTGATCTTTTTTAGTATAGCTGGTGTTATTTTAAGAGCTAATGACGTAGGTTGGAGCTTAGAATGCTCAGAATATCACAGAGCCACCTGAAGACAACACTCCAACAAGTTGCTATAAAAATGGCTGATGTAAACACGCTCTGAGGTCTAAATTAGGAACAGGTACTTTTGTTGAAGCGTATTTAGGGGGGAAGTTGTGAGTCATTTCAATCCACCAGGTCTTCATACTTTTCCCTTTAATCATCTTGTAATATTGCTTCTACTTTATTTTATATGGCCTATATTAGAGAAAGAGAGATTAAATACAAATAGGAAGGTAAATGCTCAACCAATTGTAAATGTTTGTTCTGTAAAATATATTCCAGTGAGATCCGTGGAATTGTGATATTCGAACGATACTTCCTGATGTATTTTCTGGTTGTGCTGCGGTAAGCGATATTTGTAAAGAAGACATCCAAGCGATTTAAGTTCCTTTACGCTGCTTGAACAGATTTTTGGTTCCTTTAATGTTGAATTAAAATATTATCCATCTTCTGCAAAGTGATTGATGCCGTTAGTATGATGTATATAGGCCTATGAGAAACTTCTGAGAAAGTTTGATTGACCCTGATAAAGGAGTCACATGACATAGATAAGACAATTACCCATTTCAGGTCTAGTTAAGTTGACAGTTATTTTTATAATCCATAGACCGGTGTTTAGATTGTAAGCTTCACTGGGTCAGGGACTGATGTGACTGGGTCTATAGAATACAGACTGAAAGTGCCCAGGATGTCAACCTCATCCTCTGCAACAATGTAAAGTGCTTTGGGGCAGAGTCAATTAGTCACAAGGGCATCGCCTTGATGTCCGGCCGGGTACCTTGCGGCTAATACGGTACAGAATTCTCAAGTTATTTCCCCCCATCTCTATGAGACATGAGGGGAAATTAGTGCAGATTTCTGTAAAAACTGTGACACAACGTGTCTCCGCGGACTGTTCCGTAGACACATCGCGTCCCCTCGCACCGAATTGAATCTGCCTTTTCAGTCCAATTAGGAGAAAGTAGCTATATAAATAAAGAAGTATTATTAATTATTTAATTCCATATTAAACAGTAAGCACATTAAATTATACTGATGTCACATGTTATGCTATTGAGGAATTTTAATAACAACAGTAATAATTATGGTCATGGTTTTAGAAATGTGAACAAAGCACTATGGTTAAAATTTTGTTAAAATTTAAAGGGATTGTCGACTTTGTGTAGCAATTAGGGGACCCTCAGATAGCTGAGAGTCAGCTCGCGTTGCGGATCTTGACGTTGATGGACTCAGTCCATGAGTATCTCTTAGTGTGGAAGCTGTTCAGTATAGGTCTATTGTCGACCTATGGCCAATGAGCAATATTCGCCATTGTCCACCTCCTCAGGTTTAATTAACGAGGGAGAATCCTGGCTGAGAGGTTTCCTTTTTTATTGAGATGGGGATATTCTTAACTATTTTACAGGCCAAAAAATTAGTCGTGTTATTAATAGGTATAAATGTCAAATGTTAAAGCTATTATATAAGAAATATGTCTGTTACACAATTAGTGGCCAAATGCATACGTGTATGGATGGGCTGCACTCTCAGTGATGTCACTGGTTCCTAGTGACTGGGTAGGCTGCACTCTCAGTGATGTCACTGGTTCCTAGTGACTGAATAGGCTGCACTCAGTGATGTCACTGGTTCCTAGTGACTGAATAGGCTGCACTCTCAGTGATGTCACTGGTTCCTAGTGACTGGATTGGCTACACTCTCAGTGATGTCACTGGATAGGCTGAATATTTGTTTCAACTACTATGTGTAGTGATAGGTTTAGAGCCCAAATAACAGGAGACAACTATGCAGATTTTTTTTATATATACAAACATTTTCACAGACTGTGTTCAGTCTTTAAGCCCAACCTACCTATGTATTTATTTTGTATATGTATATATTCAATTATTATTGATCACTTTTAAATATAAACAAACCATCAAACCCCTAAATCACAGACATTTTATTGTATTGCATATAATTTATCTATAAACGTTGGACTTCTGTGTAATCTTATAATAGTAACCTGTGTCAGATACCAGGAAATCCAAAAAGCAAATTTTTCAAGTGTTAGATAAGCAAAACTAAAGACTTATTTGGCGAAAGTTATACGATCCGCCACTGGATTTCTCCGATAATCACTCTGATCCTAAGTATGTTATGCCTTAATAAACTAAAGTTCCTAATGAATACTGGAGTGATGACATCACATCTCAACCATTATATTATTATTACTGTAGATTTGTAAGGCTCCGCAGCGCCGTACAGTAGGGAAACGGGACATACATAAAATGACTTGCATAAAACAGGGACATACAAGGCAGACAAAGTAAATGCAGACACGAAAACAAAGAGTATGGAGGACCCTGCTCATTACAGAGCTTACATTCTAAGTGGAAGAGGACACAGCTGAAACAAGAGGAGCAAGTGTGACTTAGAGGAGATTGGGATAGTTTTGAGGGTCCATTAGTGTGAATAGTGTTATCAGGGATAAGGTCACCTCTAATAAAGAGATGGGTTTTCAGAGTGTCTAAAGATTTGAAATCTGTGGGAAAGTCTGATTGGACGTGGTAGGGAACTCCATAAGTGGGGAGCAGCACGGGAGAAGTCTTGTAGGCGGGAGTGAGAGGTGGTTACCAGAGACCAGAAGGCGCAGGTCAGAGGCAGATCTAAGAGGGCGGAAGCAGAAAGTATTTTGATATGAGATGTATGAAAGTGGGGTGTTGAGGACTTTGTAGGTAAGGGTACCCTTTTAATTCAGTTAATATGTACTACAGTTTGTACATCATGTCACTTGCAAATACTATAAGACACAATTGTATCTCGCACACTGTCGTGCACACAATTCAGTTAGATTTATTGACATTTGTGTACGATAGACACATTTGAACATATGATGTTTTGTAGGATTACACGAGCAGCTGTGAGAATAACATGGGGAATCTGGAATGACACACTGGGCGCCCGTCATATTTTCACAAGCCTTCTGCCTGGTATCAGTAAACACTTCGCTCATTGGCTGCAAATTTTAGACACAGGAAGTGGCTGCTTTCTAAACCTGAGAAGTAGGGACTTGTTGTCATGGGAACAGAGAGCTGGGCTGTCAGGGCTTCCCGTCCCTTTAACCCTTCCACCGCCACATGCCTGCTTCTCATCCCCTGAGGGCCCCTGCGCTTGGAAAAGGGCCACACCTGGCAGCAGTCCCTCAGTCTGTTTACATTACGTCCTAGTGGGACCCTGAGCCTAGATCAACCAGCAGATTAAATGAAGAGAAAAAAAAAAAATATATATATATATTTATATAATTTTTTTATTGACAATATATATGATGCAAAGGAAACAGCCAAGAAAGAGAAATGATCATTGTTTCGAAGAGCTGACTCTCTAATGCACACACTAACGAGGACCTTGGGTGACGGTGTTACAATTTCCATGTGACCTTGAACAACTATTAGATTGCAAGCTCCGCAGGACATGATTGCCATTTTTGTTTACCTCAGTGTATATCGTCAGCACAGTCGGAATTGGTTGCCAATTTTAAAATTCAGTTTCCACAGCAGCCAGGTAGAATACACAGGGCAGTGTAGACTGATACATGATACCTTTAAATGTCATGAAGATTGTTATAATCTATAATTGCCAACTGATTTCTAGAGGCAGTCACAGGTTTTATAGATGTGTCCCTGAAATTGTCCCTACTTTTCAGTATTAACCAATATTTATTGTAAATCAATATTTCAGATGTAAAAAAGGGCATCCACAGTATCGCATGTGAGCTGCGTCCATATTTTGACAGTTTTAATAATCTAATATTATGATATTTTAAATAGTGACAGTCATTAAATGCCAGCCCCATACAGCACCCACAGTCACAGCGCATGGTAAGAATTGCGCACATAGAGCCTGATTCATTAAGGAGAGTATGGAGTAAGTTTGCTCCGGGACAAACCATGTTACAATATAAGGGATGCAAATTAGTTTATTATTTTGCACATAAGTTAAATACTGGCTGTTTTATCGTGTAGCACACAAATACTTGATAGTTTTATTTTTACACTGACATTAAAAGTTGATCTAGGACATGCCCTACCCCAACTATAAATCTGTCCCCACATTTTAGATGTACCTCCCCCTCCAATAATACATGGTTTTGCCCAGGTGCAAAGTTACTCCTTTTTTCTGCCTTGGGGCTATATTTACTAAGCTGCGGGTTTGAAAAACTGGGGATGTTGCCTATAGCAACCAATCAGATTCTAGCTTTCATTTATATAGTACCTTCTACAAAATGACAGCTAGAATTTGATTGGTTGCTATAGGCAACATCCACACTTTTTCAAACCCGCAGTTTAGTAAATCTAGCCCCTGGTCTCCTAATGAATCAGGCCCATAAACTTTACAGGGTGATTGCCAGTACAAAACTTCCATTTACTTTAATATATATATATATATATATATATATATATATATATATATAATTTATATATTTATGCAAATGTTCTTAGGAATGCAGCTTATCAGTTAACTAAGAACCAGTGAGGCACAAAGTGAAATGACACCGATGTAACTTTGTTCAGCTGTTAAATACACACAGTTAGTGTCTCCTTGGCGTAATATTTCACGCCCCAACACCCCTGCTCTCATTTGTTTAAGTAAATTTTATTTTTCTGCTAAGAATGACGCAAAGTAGGTGACTGGGGGTTATCAGCTGAGATTATCAGTGTTTATAGTCCTATAGTGTCGCTACATAGCCACCTCTATGTGGATGTAATCTAATCTTCCTCACTAAGGTGTGTAGGCACGTCCGAAAATATAAAATAAGGGGATATTACATTATTTTATATTATATGTCCATATTCACTTTATTCTATCATATTGTTATTATATTAAAGATGTTTTTAACCTATCTGCTTGTGAACTGGATATTTCACTAGACGTGTATCAAGTAAGTTTGAAAAGATAATAGTCTGAGCTCACACAACTCTGTATTATCCGCAGTGCAGCTGGGACACATCCAGGAATACTGCTGTTAGATTTGTACTTAGTTGTAACAACATTGTATCTCTCTGCAAAACCATTAACCCTTAGTACTGCGCAGAAGATGATGGGCCTGAGGACTCCTTCCCATGTATGCATTTGTTTTCCATGTGTTCCTCTGTCATGCCTACTCTTCCTGAATGTCTGGGAGTCTCCCGAATTTCGGGACTTCCGGAAGTGCAGGCACTATCCTGGATACCAGGTGGAGGAGAGGCTTAATGAAGCAATTTAATAGTTAAACCCCACCCCTAGCGCACAATGTTTTGAATCGTGACAGGGAGCTGGGGTCCAGCTGACCTCCAGAGACCCTGGAGGGTAGCAAAACTTATGGTGTAACCTGTCCGTGCTCTTTTTATAAGGGAAGTAATTTGCTGTGATGTCAGCCACGCACTGTATATCAGCTGCGGTTCATGTGTAACCAGCAGTAGTATGCTACCATAGGGATCAATGATCCCTGTACCGTCATTATGTGCTGAGACGGCTTCTTGTATTTTGTTCTGGAAGCAGTTTCGGTGATGTGGTGTCTGTAGACCAGAACCAGGTTATACTGATATCACCAAACCACAGCTATCTGCCTTCAATACTGAATCACCCCAGCTTCCTCCGCATTATATGTAAGGGTGTGGACAGGGGCTTCCATCTTATGGCATTAGACAAAGTATTCGTACCCTATGTGTATACTTTACACATCCAATATGCAGTATTAACATTACAAATAGCAAACATTAAATATTTGTCCTAATCAGATGTGGTCGTTTTCCAGCCATAAAGATCAACAGATAATTATTGGGTTTGACAGTCTCTTCTTGAACCCATGCACACTGCAATTTGCACCCTTCTGGAGGCCATATCTCCAGAACGATATAAATACATTACAGACTGTACAAAGAAGGACAACTAAAATGGTGCATGGTCTACAGCACAAAACTTACCCGGAAAGGCTAAAATAACTTAATATGTATAGTTTGGAGCAGAGAAGGAAACGGGACATTATAGACACTTTCATATATATCAAGGGTTACAACAAGGTGCAGGAGGGAAACATTCTACAAAGGAAGAGAAGTATTAGAACACGAGGACATGTACTGACACTGGGGGGAAGAGAAGTATTAGAACACGAGGACATGTACTGACACTGGGGGGAAGAGAAGTATTAGAACACGAGGACATGCACTGACACTGGGGGGAAGAGAAGTATTAGAACACGAGGACATGTACTGACACTGGGGGGAAGAGAAGTATTAGAACACGAGGACATGTACTGACACTGGGGGGAAGAGAAGTATTAGAACACGAGGACATGTACTGACACTGGGGGGAAGAGAAGTATTAGAACACGAGGACATGTACTGACACTGGGGGGGAAGAGAAGTATTAGAACACGAGGACACGTACTTGCACTGGGGGGAAGAAAAGTATTAGAACACGAGGACATGTACTGACACTGGGGGGAAGAGAGGTATTCGAACACGAGGACATGTACTTGCACTGGGGGGAAGAGAAGTATTAGAACACGAGGACATGTACTTGCACTGGGGGGAAGAAAAGTATTAGAACACGAGGACATGTACTGACACTGGGGGGAAGAGAGGTATTAGAACACAAGGACATGTACTGACAATGGAGGGAAGAGAAGTATTAGAACACGAGGACATGCACTGACACTGGGGGGAAGAGAAGTATTAGAACACAAGGACATGTACTGACAATGGAGGGAAGAGAAGTATTAGAACACGAGGACATGTACTGACACTGGGGGGAAGAGAAGTATTAGAACACGAGGACATGTACTGACACTGATGGGAAGAGAAGTATTAGAACACGAGGACATGCACTGACACTGGAGGGAAGAGAAGTATTAGAACACGAGGACATGTACTGACACTGGGGGGGAAGAGAAGTATTAGAACACGAGGACATGTACTGACACTGGGGGGAAGAGAGGTATTAGAACACAAGGACATGTACTGACAATGGAGGGAAGAGAAGTATTAGAACACGAGGACATGCACTGACACTGGGGGGAAGAGAAGTATTAGAACACAAGGACATGTACTGACAATGGAGGGAAGAGAAGTATTAGAACACGAGGACATGTACTGACACTGGGGGGGAAGAGAAGTATTAGAACACGAGGACATGTACTGACACTGATGGGAAGAGAAGTATTAGAACACGAGGACATGCACTGACACTGGAGGGAAGAGAAGTATTAGAACACAAGGACATGTACTGACACTGGGGGGGAAGAGAAGTATTAGAACACGAGGACATGTACTGACACTGGGGGGGAAGAGAAGTATTAGAACACGAGGACATGTACTGACACTGGGGGGGAAGAGAAGTATTAGAACACGAGGACATGTACTGACACTGGGGGGAAGGAGGTTCAGAGGAAATATGAGGAAAAACTACTTCACAGAAAGGGTAGTGGATAAGTGGAATAGCTCCCATCAGAGGTGGTAGAGGATAATACAGTAGAGCAATATAAACATGCTTGGGATAGACATAGTGATATCATTACAAAGAACTAAGGATCACATAGGGTTTGAGGTTACCACAGGTTATAAAATGGGCAGACTAGATGGGCCAAGCGGTTCTATGAAATCTTAAAACTGAATTGCCTGGTAAAATTGCAGCATATATGGGCATCTACATCTTATACTATACGAGATATATACAGATACTATATCATACACTCTAGGCGGCATATCCCTCCCCTTTTGCTCCTCCCCCCCCCACCGCCGTTGCGTACCTTTGCAGACGTGACGTGGGGCAGCATCCTCTCGTCCTGGGACCAGGGGTGTTGCTCCTAGTTGTGACGCCTCACTCGCAACATAACATTGACATCAAGGAGCAGCAGCCGAAAACAGTGAAAAGATTCTGTGTTTTCGGCGCCCCATGAACATTGACGCCCTATGCACCTGCCTACTGGTAGCGCCGGTCCTGTACAGCCAGTACACGTATTACAGCTGTGTTACAGGCGCCATACTGCAGCTTTCCTCAAAGTTTGCACCGTATTCCTGGCTCAGAGTGAGATCCCAGCCACATTAAATTTCTCCCGTATTTCTCTGTGTGTTCCTGGGGAAAAGTCTGGTAAACGACAATGCCAGCTTCCCACTAATCCACACCGAGCACTGCCAGCTGCTTATAATTATGTGTCATATTTATGAATATTTGAATATTGGGTTATTCCAACCCCCGCAGACACTTACGCTGTAGGGTTAATAAGTCTGACAGTCCCACTCTGCTGCAGGGACAATCTTGGCAGTGTATTCGCTATACTAAAGCATCTGCCGAAACATGTCAAATCAAGGTCATTTCACCCAGAAAAACCATTAACCGCTCACGCCTTTAACCCTTTGCTTTCGTATGTTGCTAATGTACGCGATGCCTCTCGTCGTATTGAGAAAAGATGGAATAAGGAAGCAAAATAGGATGGAGATATGTTACTGTATCCGTTCCCAGCTGGTTGTGACCTTGGGAGAGTTGCAGTATCTCTGGCTTCTGCGTGCTGGTAAAACTTCAGGAGATGTCTGTTTTGAAGACTGAAGGAAATAGTATTAACCCCTTTGATACAGTCTCGAAAATACTGGATATAAGTGTTACAGATATGTGTAAAAATTGTTTGCGCTTACCATCCCTATAAGCATGGTGGCCATCTTCCTGCCACGCCCTCCACCAGAATATACCGCAAGTGCATCATTGTGTCGCTGAGGCAGGGCCAAAAAAAAATTGTGTGATCGTGGTGGATTGAATACTAATATATGGTAAATACGTGAATACGTCTGTAATATTACTTATTTATACACATTCATTCTTTTTCTGGTAACCAATATTATAGCTCCCAGCCGTCCTGATTTAGACAGGACAATCTTGATTTGAGTGCTCCGTCCCGCCATCCCGATTGGGAAAGCTTTGTCCTGCAAGGTACAAAAATCTATATATACTATTACTAGTCTGTGTATGTCATACTTGCCTAATCTCCTGGAATTTCCGTAAGATTTCTGAATTTCGTGGAGTCCTCCCAGGCTTCCGGAAGAATAGGCATCCTCTGGGAAATTTGTGGAGGCAGGGCTTAATTGTGTGATCAAGCCCCGCCCCCACTATAATGCTGTGATCTTCAGCAATTCCTAGCAGGGGGAGGGGCCATGGAGCCTCCTGCACTTGTCACATGACCTTCCCACCGGGAACTCCTTGAGAGTTGGTTTTCAAGGTGGGCAATTATGTTGTATGTAATGATGAGAAGAACTGAAACCTGTAATGATTTTGGTACAGAACTGTGAGACAAAGGTACAAAAACACAGTGATAACAGCGGGGGTTTGTGGTGTCTGCTGGGCTTATTATGAGCTTCCTGTGGATGATGGGAGTTGTCAGACATTACATTTGCCAGACTAGTTCATGCACTGGTGTAATCGTTGGCTCACACACCATGAAGTTGTGAAGCCGTTTACTCCATATTTCCTTTTCTCCTGAACACAGAACAGAGGCCGAGAGCTCTGTGCTCAGTCAGGATTTCCTGTCAGGTGCCTTTTCCGAGAGACTCACAGCCCGGAAATTGTCCGTTGCTTGTTTCAATTGTGAAAGGAAGTAGACGGATTGGTAAAGATTCTTCTCTGACTGTTCCTTTCTCTCTCTCTCGAGTTTTGCACCTTTTTTTTCGGTTTGGAACAGGTTTTTTTTTTCTCAGAGGAAGGTGAATATCCAAGGACAAATTAAGCCGAGTGTTCTATTATAAGCAAATAAACAGCCCTGTTCTAAAACGCTTGTAACCCATGGTTATTTCAGTTACTGTCACTCTCCTGTCAGCTTGTACCAGTCTGTCCATTCTCCTCTGACCTCCCTCATTAACAAGGCATTTTGGCTACAGAACTGACGCTCACTGGTTGTTTTGGGCACCTTTATCTGTTATCTCTATTGTGCGTGAAAATCCCTGGAGATCAGCCCGTCTGGCACCAACAATCATTCCACGGTCAAAGTCACTTGGATCACATTTTTCCCCATTTTGTCTGAACAACAACTGAACCTCTTGACCATGTCTGTGTGCTTTTATATGCCACAAATTGGCTGATTAGATATCTGCATTAACCAGCAGGTGTATCTAATAAAGTAAATCTTATCTATCTATCTTTATATCTATCGTTATATCTATGTTTATATCTATCTTTATATCTATCGTTATATCTATGTTTATATCCATCTATCTTTATATCTATCTCACATCTATCTATCTATCTCACATCTATCTATCTATCTATCTATCTCACATCTATCTATCTCACATCTATCTATCTCTCTATCTATCTATCTATCTATCTATCTCACATCTATCTATCTCACATCTATCTATCTATCTATCTTGTGTGCAGCCCTTTGTGGAAACTGACTGCTATCACAGCGACTTTACAACTAAACCTGAATGTAGCTCTATATGGATCACACAACGTTTGTTTTCTTAGTTTGCTGTTCGCTGAACTTGTTCTCTGGTTTATGCTGTGGCTGCATCTTGTGGAAACAACAAATCACTGGATGTTTTATGGGTACAGAAAGTCTTCTTAAGAAACGGATGTCTCACGTAGAAGGAAAGAGCTGGAGGCCACATCTCCAGATGAAGAAATCTCCCTCTGTAGAATTGCAGAAGATGACTTGAGTGCAATTCAGAAGGCGCTGTGTGACCTGCGTTAATCAAGTGTCCTCTTACACAAGGATCTCCTGAGCTGGGGTCATGTTGGAGAGACACTTATAACGGGCGTGTTTAGGAATTAATAGTGCCATGCCGCTGTACTGGAGCTATGAATTCAGTATTTAGTGGAATGCCATGTAGTGATGGACGCAAATGTGAAAATAAATATCGACCTTTTGTCGGTGGAAACATAAAATTCAAAAGAAGGAAACATTGTCTGTTCCTTTCCATTACAGTAAACCTGTCAGCTGTAAACAGAGGTCGCAGCAAATTTGTAGACTGAACAAATACTCACTAGAAACTACAACCTCACTGAGGCATGAGGCACAAAGGAGCGGGAGGTAGGCATTATACCTTGAAAGGACAACTAGGCGCAGATGGTTAAATAAAGAAGCAGCCTGGGGCAGCAGATTTCTGTATTCTTATTATTTGAATAAACCATTGCTGAAACTGGGCAGGAGAGAAAATACTCCAGCACACTTTACGTTTAACAAAGCTCGAGTGGAAAGTCGGGGTAACGCGGAACAGGGAATATGTGCTTCATGTAGCTTTGCCAAAATTACTGACATTCAAAAACACTGCCCGTAAAAGAGAGGCTTTATAAAGAGACATCCTCTTGTTGCTACAATCTTACACACAGAGGTGTAAAAGAAATAACTCTGAGATTTCGTGGAGCTGTGAACCATTGATTTAAGACGCTTGAGGTTTGTTGCTTCTGCTTTCAATTCTGGACAAACTTTGAAACAGTATTCTATTGTGTCAGTAAAAATGCCATCTTTCAGTAAATTGTTATAAAAACATATTGCTAAAGGCTAGCAAACCTGCGTCATGTATGGAAATGTTGCTCTGCAGTAGTGGTGTTGCAAAGCATTGGGAGGTAAGGAATGACTGGTGTCTGCAGAGAAACATTGTCTCTAGGACTATAGGCTGCAGTTTCTGGGGTCATACATTTTTTTGTTTTGGGTGAAGTGTCCATTACACTAAACTGACCAACGCAGAGTACGATCCTCAGAGTTCAATTTAACCACACACTTAGGTGGACAAGATGATCTGGTTGTTTGGTGTTGGGGCCAGCGGTGGGATGTCTGGCATCTCTGGAGCCTGTTAGAGCGATTGAAAGATGGCCGGACACAGGCCGATCGCGACCAACAACGGTCACCTTTTGACCACATTTAATTTTGATTGGATTGTTATTAGGCATGGGGTAGTTTTGGGACACCCCACTGTTCTGTTGTGGGTGTCCTCTGATTATTACTTTCTTTCTCTCAGATCTGTGTACACACAATTTACAGAGTGTAAATGAGAAAGTTATAATGTTTGTGGTCAGGTGTGAACAGCGCATTGGCAGAATTTGGGTAAGGGTTTGGCGATGACATTCTAGTCTCCTGGACCCCCCTCCGCCTTTGGGCCCTGTATCGGTCGTACTCCGAGCATGGCGGTAGTTCTGTCACTATTTTTGGTTATCACTTCATCTTGTTTGAAGCCATAATGTCATCGTCATCCTGTCAGCTCTCTAATCTCTAGCAGAGCAGACTTATTATCAGTACTGTGACAGCCCACACGTCTCTAGTAAACCTATATGAAATCGTCATACCACAGAGGTACAGTCCAACCTCCCCGAACTCTGCCTGTTTCAGTTCTTCCTCACCAACGTTATGCAGCGCTTGCACTCCTGTGTTTAATAGGGGAGCTGATTAAGCTACTTCAATGCCAATTGTGTAGTGTGACAAAGAAAATAGACGCACAGCTCTTTGTTGTGTTGTTGTGATGTTTAACTTCTAGGCTGCCACATACCAGCTTCGTGCCTGGAATCCTTCTCAGCTGTAGATCTGACTGCAAGCCGTGATATGAACGTACGTCATCATAGATACTAACAGTTCCAGGGACCCAGGTTTAAAGATTTCTGTTATATATTTATCACAGACATATAAATATATGCTTCCTAATGTTACAAAAGCCATTGAAAGAGCACCTGTAAAAATCAAGTCCATTTTCGGTGGAAAATTTGTGTCGCGATAACACCCAGCTACAGGGGCACACACGGAGGAGGGGGGGGGTCTAGTGCCTGGAAACCCCCCTCCAAGCCTGGGGCACTGTATGCTTGAGGTGGCTTGCCCAGTGTATGTGATGGGGATAGAAGAGTTGGAGAGCAGCCCAGCACTGTCTAAAATTATAGACACACCCAGATGCAAGCCGATCATGCCCATTGGCAGCATGGCTTGGAAACCCCTCTCAAGAAATCCTTCATTTGCCCCTAAACTAATATTCAGCTAAGAACACCCCAATCCACCCTGCGCCACCCGTCGGAAGGTGCAATCATTTGCACACCCTGTAGATGCCGCCATATTGACATTTGCACTTGGGTAAAAATAGTACTGCATGTAAATTACTGTTAATATCTTACACATAGGGTGGTCCTGGGTGTCGGTGACCCCAATATTATGATAAATATTCTTCTACCCAAAAAATTGTCATAGGGAAGTCAACTCTGCAAACTGAGGTCATTCAGCTGCTGTACATGAGCTGGTGTAGTTGTCTCTGCTATCACCTTAGTAATCCATCCCAAATTAATTAGAGCTCATTTATTTTTTGTGTGTTGGCATTATTAAGAGGGTGGTGATATACGACTATTGACCTGTCCATTGGTAAATACTCACAGAAGCTTTAGAGCCTGTTGCTCAGATCTACGTGAATGCGTACAGCGTACATCAGATTAGCACTCAATAGATCGGTGACGAACGATGTTTCTATACTCTGTACAAATGCTGGACGGGCTGCGAACAGAACTTATTACGTTCCTGGTCCGTCTGATGATTGTTGAAACTGCCGAGAGTATAGAAAAATCATTTGTCACTGTTTTCTATTGATCTCTATTTTGGCAACCGCTCAAGGCATTAAGAACAGTCTGATGTTTATCTTCCTGTGTGTACTTATTCATTGGATTAATATGATTAGACGGCAGGAGACCTGACATTGGGGGGAGGGATAAAATGGGACCACAATTTCGCACTATATGTGGCCACTATCCTTGTGGATGAGGATTTGGCTGCACAAACACTAATGGAAGGAAGTTACAATGAAGAATTGATACAAGAGAATAATCTATATAATCCTCAATCGCCTATCTTAATCCACAGAGGAACATATTATTTATATATATCTAAAATATATATATATATATAAGCCTAGCGGCGTGTGTTAGTCTGTGTGATGGGAAAAAAAAAAAGCTGCAGCGGCGTGTGTGTGTGTGTGTGTGTGTGTGTGTAAAAAATTATTTTCTCAGAAAGGACTCATTCAGTTGACCTGAAATTTGGTATACTGACATTATTTGACAAAAAAATTAGAATAGTGAAGTCCGTTAACTTCCATCATCCCCCCCTCCCCCCGTGGGAGGGGTAGTAAAGGCTAAATTTACGAGTTGAGGGCTCAAACTCATTTTCGTGAGGTAATTTTACCTCATGAGCACACATTAAAAAGGGCGCTTGCGTCGGGAAGTAACGCTCTTCCCCTGAGGAGGCCTGGGCTAGGCCCAAATGCATGACAAGAACCTTTTTAAGACCTTAAGTAGCTTGATTTGACTAGAATGCATGAGTATCATGCACGGGTTAACTTGTGTGTGTGTGTGTGTATATATATATATATATATATATATATATATATATATATATATATATATATATATATATATATATATATATATATATATATATATATATATATATATATATATATATATATATATATATTAGTCTACCGGCTCTCTCCTAGTCTTCAGATGCTGTAACTGCCTGAGAGCTAGAGGATACTTGTCTATTCTCCAGAATGTCCAGGGGGTTTCCGAATTCTGGGGATTCCTCCAGGAAAAACAGGCTCCCAACGGGATGCCGTGTGGAGGTGGAGCTTAAGATGCAATTCGCCTCATTCAGCCCCACCCCTGCAACACAAAGCCGCAAATCGCATCGGGGTCAGGCTTACAGTGACACAATTACGTTGTCTCGCCCCCTCCTTCGCCCTCAGGGGAGCAACAAAAAGTTGGCAAGTATGAGAGAGATTCCCCTGTACTGTAACACTGTATACTACACGTCTGCTGTGTATGAGGCCATACCCTCCAACAGTCTATTTTGTTGGTACTGTCCTGACTTGCTGTGACCCTGAAAGGGGTGTGGCTTAACAATCATGTGGGTGTGGCTTGCTCAACTCTGAGCCTGGTTTTGGCACATGGCAGGGGATTATTTATGTCTTAATTTTGCTTTTTGAAATACTCAGAGGTATATTAGGGAGTTTAGCTAGGAAAGCACAGATCCCTGGAACTCGTTCCATCATAATCAATGAGCGACTGACCTTCTGCAGTTGTCACAATCTATCCACCATCATCATCATCATCATCATTAATTTATATAGCGCCACTGATTCTGCAGCGCTGTACAGAGAACTTATTCACATCAGTCCCTGCCCCATTGGAGCTTGCAATCTAAATTCCCTAACATGCACACACACACACACACACACACACACACAGACTATGGTCAATTTTTTTTGACAACAGCCAATTAACCTACCAGTATGTTTTTGGAGTGTGGGAGGAAACCTGAGCACCCGGAGGAAACCCACGCAAACACGGGGAGAACATACAAACTCCACACAGATAAGGCCATGGTCGGGAATTGAACTCGTGACCCCAGTGCTGTGAGGCAGAAGTGCTAACCACTGAGCCACCTTGCTGCCCACACCCACCAAGTACACAATCTGTGTACTTGGCGGATACACCCGCAAACACAAGCGCGTCACCGGAAGAGAAGGAAGGCTCCATAAAATAGGAAGTGTCCGCAACAAAATTAGATTAAAGTAACGGTGGCTCAGTGGTTAGCACTTCTGCCTCACAGCGCTGGGGTCATGAGTTTGATTCCCGATCATGGCCTTATCTGTGTGGAGTTTGTATGTTCTCCCAGTGTTTGTGTGGGTTTCCTCCGGGTGCTCCGGTTTCCTCCCACACTCCAAAAATATACTGGTAGGTTAATTGGCTGCTAACGAATTGACCTTAGTCTGCAGAATTAGTGGCGCTATATATATAAATAAGTGGTGATGATGAACAAACACAGAATATAGTCATTGATGGTCATTGCAGCAAATCTCTAATAAGAGGGTTAATCCCGCTGATCCCTGTACAGTCTCCGCTATTACACGTATGCAGACCCCAGATCACACATTCCCATGTCAGCTGCAGCGCCGCATTCATGCAGATTTGTAAGTGACCCTGTATTATAAGAGTCACCAGGTCTTGGAGAATGTTATTCTGCTGCAGGATAAGGAGTAATGTCTGTTACTGAGTATTCTGACACATGGAAGTACCTTTTGTTTTACTCAGTTTGTCAGAATATAAAATAGTTTCCTGATAATGTCAATTTCAAGATCTAAATATCTCAGTGCAGCAGATATAAGCGACAGCCTGTGTTGTGGAACTACAAGTCCTAGCATGCTGGTCTGGCAGAACTGCTGGAATACAGGGTTTCGTTCCTGTGCTGGATTCGGTAGGCTGAGAATTGGAGAGGGGCAGCAAGTAATCCATGTGGGGGTGATTGTACAGCTATGGGCGAGTGGTAGATCTGACGTGCTGACATCATAGTCCCCGGGTGATGTCATGGGTACATCTTGGCCATCAGTCAGATCAGTAGAAATATACACTTCCACGTTCCGCTGGTGGAATTTTCCTAGTTGGACTTAGGCTTAGGAGTAAAAGGTCTATAATGCTGCAAAACAAGGGGGCAATTGCATTTTTTGGGCATATACCGAGAATCCTGGCAGCCCGTGCATGTAACACACAAACACTGAGCAGCTTCACTCCAATTGATCAGAGAGTGAGAAAACCGCTTTGAATAGTAACGACTAGACCCCATGTGCGATCTAGTCTGATTGAACTACACTGATACAATATTCAGTCTTCTAAGGACTTCTGAAGTGAATATGAAGTGGTTTATTCACATCAGAGGGTAAATGTATCAAGCTGAAAGTTTTCCAGCGGGTTTGAAAAACCAGCCAGATTCTAGCTACATTAGTACATTCTACAAAATGATAGCTAGAATCTGATTGGTTGCTATAGGCAACATCTCCACTTTTCAAACCCGCCGGAAAACTCTCCACTTGATACAATTACCCCCAGATGTGGACACTTCTCAGGCGGAGAGAAATGTGTCCTTTATACGACAAGTACAATCTTATATACCGTCTACAACACACATATTACAAAGCTTAGTGACCTTTGCACTTATTTTACAGTTTCCCTATATGCTCAACACTTCTAATTCACATTGGCTATCTTGAGATGAAGAACAAGACATATACCAGCATTGTTTAAAAGAATGTAGTGACCTCGTAAATTTCACATACAATTTATAGTGTTTGACTCTTCATATTGACTCTTCTTAAACATAGACACAAAGTCTGTCCAGTTATCACTAAAAACACATCCGTTCAGCCCATGTCACCTTCTAACCTCTACAAGCGGACTTCTGAAAAGACCAGAATTAGACACACTTATTTTCTTCCTTAAAATAGAAGTATAATGTATTGCTTAATTGCTACAATATTAACCAACAATCATTATTGTGTCAAGCACTTTGCCTTCCACAACATTATAGTTCATTGATAAAACAATTTTTAAATGACCCTCGTTATCACTTGAACTTTGCAACGACCCTGCCGAATCTTCTGTGTACACCGCACCAGGGATGTTCCTGGATCTCTGTTTTCTTCTATAAGTTACTATTTTTACTTTGTGATACATGTTAGAATTCCAAAAATAAGATGCCTGTTGGTTACATATGTATAAAGTTGTCACTAATCCCTTGTGTATTGCATTTTTTTTTTTAAATACTCCACTTAAATATCAGCTTATACATTGCAAAATAAAAATACATTGTAATCAATATGTGGATCATTCAGAAAAAGAGAGGTTTTATTCTTCATTATCATCACTATTTATTTATATAGCGCCACTGATTCCGCAGCGCTGTACAGAGAACTCACTGACATCAGTCCCTGCCCCATTGGAGCTTACAGTCTAAATTCCTAACATACGCAGAGAGAGCCTAGGGTCAATTTAGATAGCAGCCAATTAACCTACCAGTATGTTTTTGGAGTGTGGGAGGAAATCGTAGCACCCGGAGGAAACCCACGCAAACACGGGGAGAACATACAAACTCCACACAGATAAGGCCATGGTCGGGAATTGAACTCGTGACCCCAGTGCTGTGAGGCAGACGTGCTAACCACTGAGCCACCGTGCTGCCCACACAGAGTTGGTCAATATTGAAAAGTAGGGACCTTTCCAGGGACAAATCTTTAATACTTGGAACTGATGATTAGGACAGTTGACCGCTATATACTGGACAGTCTTTTGCTAACCTTTCTCTAAAGGGCAAATCTACACTAAAACCACAACAACCAATAAGATCCTCACTTTCATTGTCTAGCTTGCACTAGGGCGATGAACGCTGACATCTGATTGGTTCAGATTTCTACCTCTCCGCTATATTAATCCACATTAACAAAAATATTCTTGGCTATCCTAATATTATTGGGGTAATGCCAATCTTTAGAAAAAAGTTTAGATCAGTGACTTTCCTTTACATAAATCCATACTTGTCTACCTGTTATACCTGAGGGCAGGTCCCATGTGCCATTCATGTTCCCTGTCCCTCTATGCAGTACTGATTTGCGTCATTGCGCAGCGGGGTGCAGGGCCACAATCATGTAGTTTGCCCGCCAACTTTGCAGGACATTCTGGGAGTCTAGGCAACTATGCCTCACTCACTGCCTACAGGAAGAAGATCGGGTTTAGTTCAGTGCATTGTGCAGTAATTACGTTGATCCTGTTAAAACTAAATATATTGTGAAATATATGTTGTACCTGATTTAATTACCTCTGTTTGCAGCCGCTTTACACCAGGGCGGCATGTGTCCATTTCATTGCAGCCCTCTGTACAGTGTAGCGCAGTGTAGACTGCAGACTAATGCAATATAAGGACTGGTAATTGGCAGTGCGAGGAGGTCATACATAGCAATTCCTTGTGATCTGTGCCTGCCCAGGACTTATCTCTGGGGCTGTTATGTAGTGAGTGGATGCTGTTTTATAATGACATGTCCTTTATCATCTGTGCGTTAAACTCATTATTTCCTAGTGCGCTGAGAACCCAGACGCTGATCCAAGGCTGCCTCACTGCCTATTTATCCTGCAATCGCTCAAGCCTCCTCTCCTACTTTGTTGTTGTAAAAGCTGCCACCACAGGATTGATCAGTTCCGTGGCACAGATTGCTGGTATTATTGTCTTGCCGCCTCATCCCCTTCTGCAGCAAAAAAAAAATATTTCGGTTGTTGTGAGGATGAGAGACGGCTCCCCAGCTCTCCAGCGATACATCCATCTTTTCAGGTGCCAAACATGAGTAAAAATTAGTCGTATCCCAGACCCTGATCTGTGCTGGGCCCTGCAGAGCTGGGCAAACACTTTGACACTTTCCGCCACCAACCCATAGTGTTTATATGGAGGCAACAAATTACTGAGTAGTGGGTTTGGGTGATGTGTTCACATTTTATTTTATACAAAATTTCACATAATGCAGTTGAATATTGAACTTAAGGGTTACGTCACACACTTAATTTGGTGTTTTCCTCTAATAAACAATTCAACACTTTGCTGTGCCACACAATTCATTACCCTGTATCAATACACAATTTAGTGCCCTGTGCCAACACACAATTCAGCACTTTGCACCATTATCACTGAAGCATTAGTGATATTTTTCTACCAGTCAGCTTCCTCCTCCACCCGGCTAAATATTCCTTTTATGTTGAGAACACCGATTTAGGGGGCACATTTATCAATATTCACATAAAGTGAAAAGTAGTTGTCAATCCTTATCGCAATGATAAGGATTGAACTATTTCTCACATTTATGTACAGCCCTGCACAGAAACAGCAGTTCCGAAAAACTGCTGTTTCTGCGATGTAAAAAATCATACTTGCCCCCCTCTTCCGAAGCGCTGTCTCCGGGTCTTCTCCTCGTTCTTTTCATTCTTCGATTGCGCATGTCCAGTTCCAAGAACTGCACATGCGCACACAGATCCCCTCTCTGTCGTTGCAGAGAGAGCGCTGAGTGACAGGGAGGGATCATGTGATCCCTCCACACATGCGCTGTCCAGCTCTGCTCTTCGGAGCAGAGCGGACAGCATTCGATTTCTTCCATTCCGATGATGTACGCCAGCTTCAGCTTTAACATGACAAGTTCCCGAAAAAATGTTTTTTCGAGACTTATTAGATTGCGGCCAGGAGCAGTCACCATTCTGTTGAACGAAGAGGAATGCAAAGCAGCAGATATCATTATCTGCTGCGATGCACCCTTAATAAATTAGCGGGGGACAGGAGTCACCTTAATGACCCGTTAAAAGCACTATCGTGCTTTCTTAAATATGCCCCTAGATGAGGGTGGCAGAAAATTAACCATTACTGAGAAGCCGTGTGTGTGTATGTGTGTGTGTGTGTGTATATATATATATATATATATATATATATATATATATATATATATATATATATATATATATATATATATATATATATATATATATATATATATATATATATATATATATATATATATATATATATATATAATATTAGTAACAGATGTATATACTGCACTGTATTGAAATCAGGTGAGAATGCTTCTAATCCGACCAGGGTGCTATCTACACGGAGTTTGTATGTTCTCCCCGTGTTTGGGTGAATTCCCTCCGGGTGCTCCAATTTCTTCCCACACTCCAAAAACATATTAGGAGGATAATTGGCTTCTGGCTTAATTGACCCTAAAGAGTTTATTTCTGTGTTTGGAAATTAGATTGTAAGCTCCACACTGCCGTGAATGAATAGACATTCTATGTAGCATCGTAGTAATCATCACCTTTAATATCCCTGTACTATGTGACTATATAATACCTCATAGTGTAATGACAGATGGCGTTCTGATACCTAGGTGCCTCTGTTAGTTACCGGTTTTCTTGAAAGACGTAGTTATACACATATTATAATATATCATTATATTTGAGGCTGTCTTTGAGACCGGCAGGGGATGATGGATGGGGGATTTCAGTGCAGATATGAATCCTCAGGAGAATCTTCACTTACTCCAGTGAATGGCTCAGAAATCATCTACATTACTGGCTGCCCCATAAAGACATCTCTGGATGAGGATACTGCAGAGGTCATTTGCAAATGATTCCCCGATGATGTCAGGTCACGTTGTAGCAAAGGACGTTCATTCATATTTGCAATTAATTCCTCCACCCGGCATCAAATCTGTCCCTGGCTGAGACGAGACATGAATGTTGTATCCCTGCTGTGATTGTTATATCTGTATATAGATACATGTACACGTGTATACAATGTAACTTCCACTGATGGCCCAAGGTCACAGCTCACACGTTAACAATACTGCAGTACACCCAATGTTACCTTACAACTCCTGCAAGGTGCCATATAGCTGACCACTGCACATTATGTTTACATAGTATTCATCTTCAAATCTAGCCAGTTTTGTAGAGATATTCCCTTCTCAGCTCAGAATGGTGTCATACCTACGGCGTCATATCAGAATGATGTCATCCCCCTACGGCGTCTGCTCTGAATGATGTCATACCCTGTGGCGTCGGCTCTTAATGATGTCATACCACTATGGCGTCGGCTCTTAATGATGTCATACCACTATGGCGTCGGCTCTGAATGATGTCATAACCCTGTGGCGTCGGCTCTGAATGATGTCATAACCCTGTGGCGTCGGCTCTGAATGATGTCATAACCCTGTGGCGTCTGCTCTGAATGATGTCATACCACTATGGCGTCGGCTCTGAATGATGTCATAACCCTGTGGCGTCTGTTCTGAATGATGTCATAACCCTGTGGCGTCGGCTCTGAATGATGTCATAACCCTGTGGCGTCGGCTCTGAATGATGTCATAACCCTGTGGCGTCGGCTCTGAATGATGTCATAACCCTGTGGCGTCGGCTCTGAATGATGTCATAACCCTGTGGCGTCGGCTCTGAATGATGTCATAACCCTGTGGCGTCGGCTCTGAATGATGTCATAACCCTGTGGCGTCTGCTCTGAATGATGTCATAACCCTGTGGCGTCTGCTCTGAATGATGTCATAACCCTGTGGCGTCGGCTCTGAATGATGTCATAACCCTGTGGCGTCGGCTCTGAATGATGTCATAACCCTGTGGCGTCGGCTCTGAATGATGTCATAACCCTGTGGCGTCGGCTCTGAATGATGTCATAACCCTGTGGTGTCGGCTCTGAATGATGTCATACCACTATGGCGTCTTATCAGAATGAAGTCATCCTTGAGAAATTTTTGTATATTTTCTGTCCCTGCTATTCACAGGTCTTTTTATATAAAGAAATGGAAATTTCACGTTTAATTGTCCATCCAGTTTTAATGAATATTTCTAGTTTCCGATGTGGAAGTCTGTTTTCCTTTTTTCCCCCCAGAAAGGATCTAGATGGTGAATTGCCCAAGGACACTGCGGCACAATGATTTCCTTCCCCTTCTCACTTATATTACATACCCCATCTGCCCTATGTCAGTTCCCATTTGTACACTACAAGCTGTGGGGGAACAATAGCTGTCTTTGTTGGAGGGGTAGTCAGGGAATACTCCTTTACAAATTACTTTTTTTTTTTATAACAGAAGAGCAGGATGTAGTAACCACTAAAGAATGTATTTTATCTCCTATACACATAACTGTGTCAACGTCTCCGTTTCGCCCTATTACACGCATGTGGATTTGTGACAACGGGTCAACTGTAAAACTGGACACATGAGAAGTGATGTGTGTAAAATATGAACTATTTAGAGAAGAATATTTGCTCATTCTGTGATCCAGTTTTGGAACTTTATTATGGAAAACGATGGATTTGTGACATCTTATTTACATCCTCAAATCCAGGTTAAATCTCTCCCTGGGACATGTTCCAAGGGTTCAGTAGAATATCATTAGCAGTAATCATTATACCACCACTTCCAAATGTCTTGTGACGTCAGCTGCCACCTGTGTCCGTCCCTCTAACTTTCCTGGTTAGCAAGTTCCCGTCAGCGACACTCGGCTCCCTCTCTCTGTGTCCACTCTATTAAACCTTCTCTCCCTAACAATCAATACATTCATTCTCAAAAACTAAAGAGTACTTACTGGTCACCATCCACATGTGCACATCAACGGGCTCCGATTTGAGGAATCCACACAGGCCCTGTCCTAAGGCAAAGTAAATAAAGAGGCAGCATTGGATCCTTGTTTCATACAGAAGTTTGTTTTAGAGCCTATACTTCTCTTTCAAGCCTGTAAGTGCCATTGTCCACTAGCGCTGTGGGCGGGTCAGTTACCATGAAACTTTACATGTTACTAGCAAAATAATTCCTTGAACTGAATACTTCCTTCACACTGTAATCAGACACTGCAGAAGTCATTTATGTCTAGACTCTCCATATATTACCGTATCTGTGTGTTGATTCACCACTTTGTATGAGTGATAATGATGGCAATAAATATTTTATGCAATTAGCTATAATAAAGAAACTCAAATGAGCTGGAAACATCTCACTGACTGATGAATTCTCAGCCCCCCCACCCCCCAGAATTAATAGAGCCGGAGCCGCTGTCTGTGTATCAGCCATCCCTGCATTTGTCACTTACTATCATATATTAAATTAAGGGAATTATTATTACTGTTAGCCATGTTCAAATACTCGAGGGGTACGGTAAACACAGCTCTAATCAAGGTCGTTAAGTAGAACATAGATACGCTGCTTATGACACAATGTTAGGAGGACTTTGTAATCAGAAGATATTAAAAACAAATTAACTATTTCTCTGCCACAGGCCTCCGGACAACTTTAAAAGGTGAATATGCTTCTAATACAATTAAATTCAGGATGAACTATATATGTATGAAAGTTTGTATCCCCTGCCTACCAACCACAGGCTTCAGAATCTTCGTAGAGCAAAATTCTAACGGACATCTTAGCAATAAACGGGTGAAATATGGATTCCATGTTTCCTACATTATATTTGGGTGATAAATAGAGTCGTTTTTCACAATAATATGATATATGAAAGGCATTAGATGTTTCTCTATCTTGCATAATTCTGGGGCAGCAGAGAGTGAATGACAGACTTGTAGACTTGCTCTAGATTTGTAATCTGACAGACATGCTCTGCTTTCATATCTCAGGTTTTTTTTTGTCTTATATCGGATCCAATTAGGACAGCTTCCTAAAGATGATGGATGCGGCATCATTTGTCTGTAATGGATTGTGGAGAAGACACGCAAAATACTCTTTTAATAGAGTTGAAGTGGATTGTTGGGGTTACGCTAAACAGCGTATTATATGTCTCATTTCCAAAATTGATAATCTGCGGTTATTTGTTCTTTAATTGCAGCTCTTATTATCATGCTTACACATAGACACGTTCACACGTGTACAATATATACAGGATAGTCTGCTAAATTCGAGAAGTCCAAAATGGTGCTATATTGTTCTTCAAAATATATTTTGAAACAACACAAATGAATAAAAGTTACAGTTCTTAGCATTTCTCTTGTTTTATTTTGTAACTTTAATTAACACCATACTGTACATAACCCCCATAGTGTTCCTCTCTCTCTCTCTGTATTAGTTTTGATAATGGATCTTGCCTCGTGTAGCGGAACTAATGTGCCGGGGTGGAAGAGATTGCCAGCAAGCTGAACAGCTGTCCTTTAAACTCTTCACACTGGGCTCCCCCTAAATGTAATAAAAATGGAAATCTGCATTCACACAGCATCCTCTCTGTGCACGCTCCCCGCGAGAATGCTCTGCAGCGCTGACATTTCTCCGCAACCTCCCTACATGTTCCGTCACCTGTTGAGTGGAAAGTGGCAGCAATGGTTTGATTTAACATATCATATCATACTGATAACATTGGACAAGACATGTCTAGAGACCGAGCCTTTAAAAATAGAGATGTGTTCTTTAATGTAGACCTAGGAGACAGGACTTCTGTTCACCAGGCCCCACTTCTGCATTTATTGAGGGTATTATTGCAGCTGGTAGTGGGTGTGTGTTTATCTAGCCACAGTCGCCCCAAAAAAACATTTAATATAGATCACAGTGATGGGCAGAATGTTGGTATTTCTCCTTGTTGTTTTCTTCATGCTGCTATTAAAGACATATGATTCTGGTCTACCATGGTAACCACAATCACATGACACATGATGTCATGAGCAGAGAGGCTTTGGAATGTCCCTCTGAGCTCTGTCTGCACTGTGACCCCCTCCTTGTCCCCCTCTCTGCCATCCAATAGCATGCCGAGAGCTGTGACTCTGTCTGTGTCTGGCAGACCTTGTAAAGCCTCCGGAACCTCCTCTACTTCCGACACTCATTGTATCCAGCCAACTTTGATTTATATCATACAAAATACCCACTGGCATCAAAATTATCCGTAGGTCCCAATGACCTCATACCTACTTGTGTTTGTGTTTCATTTTAAGAAATTAAATGTGAGAATTAGGCACAAAGGCTACAAAGGCTATGCTATGTGTAGGTGTTTGCACTTACGGCTCCTTATATATAATATATTACAGATTATTTACCCTGAGGTGTATGTATATGTATGTATGTGTATATATATATATATATATGTATATGTATATATATGTGTGTGTGTGTGTGTATATATATATATATATATATATATGTATATATATGTGTGTGTATATGTGTGTGTATATATATATATATATATATATATATATATATATATATATATATATATATATATATATATATATATATATATATATATATATGATATAGAGAGAGACTAGGCAGCTTTCCATGTGTACAAACCACAAATGAGTGTAAATAAAATAGAGAAAAACACCATGTAATAAGTCTACTAATTAATCACCTAATAATCCAGTGTCTGTAGTGTCAAAGTCGACGGCCATATATTCATCCAGCAGTTTGCTGATTGGCTAACACGTCAGATTGTTTGGGGTAAGGAGAAGATTGTGATTCCATTTCTGCTTTATTAATATAGATAAATCAATCTCTATCCATCCTCTCCGTGCCCTAGAAATTAAATGTCTCTTTACAGCAATAAAAGTTACAGATGGAAAATAAAGACATTAAAAAATCCATTCAGATTATCTGGCCCATTGATACAATGTTTCAGTCACTTATATTCCAAAGACATCTTCCAGCCTCTGTGTTTCAGTTGAGTCCTGTGGGGCCTTAAAAGTTAATTTCAGACAACTTTCTTCAGCTTGAAATGTCTAAGGCTGGGTACACACTGCAGGGTTTTAAGACAATTATCGAGTCAGTCACACGATAAACGATTGTTCGGCCCGATATTGCATTAGTGTTCACGTTCCAACAATGAATAATCATTGTGCCAAAGTTCATCGTATCGTTTTATTTGATTTTTTAAACCGGACTAAAAGTTTCGATCAATGATGGAACGGTGTCGGTACACACTGCAGGATTGGAACACTCAGGACCGGCAGTGTCCATAGATCTCTATGGAAGGTGCAGAGTCACCATCTTTTCAGCCAATGGTTATGACATATGAAGAGCACAGATTTGAAGGTAAATCTTGTAAACCGTGTACAGTGTGTACACATAAATCGGCTGCTGATCGGGACTTTTTTTGTTTTGTTTTAATCATTGGTAAAATCGTTAAGGATATCACATCGGGAGAAATTTTGTATAGTGTGTACCCAGCCTTCTAAACGCTGTTGAGAAACACACACAGACAGATGTAGCGGCCATGAGGCCCGATTTTTTTTTTTTTTCTATGTGCCATTTTTCATAATTGTCATTGCAACTATTATATGGGGGGGTCATGAATTCCTGTTTTATGATGTTGTACCTATTTTTAGTCTGGTCTTTATGGAATAGTGCTTGGATTAAGATGGTACGATGGTGTAGAAAGAACTGTGTGAATGAGGCTCCGAGGACCTATAAAGGGTTATAAAGCCGCTTCTTTCCGCAGTGAGCGCACAGCGTTTCGTTGTGTGATTGTGTTTGTGGAAGCGGCTTTATAACCGATCTCTGTGTCAGTATAGAGAGCGCTGTGGTTACTTCACCTCCAGCCTTAAAGGGGGGGTCAAGTTTCCTTCATTCTGGTCGAGATGTTGGTGAAAACATGGGTGGGTTTAGGTATCCCATACTGACCCTGGTTATCCACAATAATGCAGCTGATTATTTTCAGAATTCCAAACCCAGGATTTTGCGTTTTGTAGTTCTGGTTCTGTAATAGGAGAATATACAGGTATTCTGTAGGCTGTTATTCAACGTCGTCCACTATGATCATTTGGATTTAACTAACCCCGTGGAAGTGCAGTCATTTATGTCTACAAATCAATTTTATTAAACAAAGTAAAAGTGCCACAATTCAAATAAATAAACACCAGTACCCCTGTACCGTTAGAAGTCGTATGAAGAGGTATAAAATTTTGCAGCATCTATAGTAACTTTTAGGGGGGGGGGGAGGGATAAAGCTGAATTAATGCGAAGATAAATGGGATGTTTCTGATTTTGTAGTAGACAGTTTTGTAGACATGCCTGTCTCAGTCACCGTACAAATTGAGATAAACAGCACAATCAGAATTTAACATGAAGGAACACTGGAGCACACACCTACATAATGTGATGAAGTGAGTATAAAGCATTGCACTGTGCGGCTGCATCGTTGGCATTGCAATTGATTGAAATATAGAAATAGAATTATTTTGTGCTTCAACCAAGTAAAGCCACTATTTATCATCGATTATATAGGAAAATCTGAATAATATACGTTATAATTGGAATGTAAATACTATTACTAGGTATGTCCTCCATGCTCTCACCCCTCTGCGGCACGCTGTCATGTTAAGGGGGAGGAGCTCAGACAGTGTCTGACAGCTTGGCAGAAATGCACTGTGTGGATTGGTTGATTCATACACAGGGCGGGGCTAGTGATGTCACAGCAGCTCAGTCTCAGCTTTTTGACTTCAATGAGATCCAATCAGGACACTGTTGTAAGAGGTGGGAGGAGCCTCAGTTGTCATTGAATTTATGTATGTAACTTAGAGGACAGTCGGGGTAACACCGAACAGCTTCACGGGTCATATCTGAACATTTTAATTTTGGAGTTAAGTGGTCCTTTCTGATCTTCACACTTGCAAAGTTTCCTCAAACCTTTTAGAATAATGTCATCACCATCCTGGCAGCTTATTCACAACATGAGGCAGCCATTACTGCAATTAATGTGTATTCATGAGGACATTCAGTGACACCCCCCACAGACCAGGTTGTCAGCCGAGACTGATTTATCAACATGTTTGTTTTACCCAAGTAGTCGTCTTTCATTGTGAGATGGAGAGAACTGCGCATCGTCCACCTGGTGTCCTGTAGTAAGTGAGGCGTTTACACCGCGCCGCGCTCCCACTGTGGGAATTAAACACTTACCGTACTTTTAATGCACTTAAGATACCAAAGGTAATGTGAATGGATAGTGAAACAATCTTTCACCTATTCAATTATACAATCAGTTTACCTGTAGATATCTGAGGAGTTTCGCTTCAAAAGTGATTCTTTAACACCATGCAAGATTTAGGGGTATATTTACTAAACTGTGGGTTTGAAAAAGTGGAGATGTCGCCTATAGAAACCAATCAGAATATAGCTGTCATTTTGTAGAATGCACTAACTAAATGAAAGCTAGAATCTGACTGGTTGCTATAGGCAACATCTTCACTTTTCCAAACCCGCAGTTTAGTAAATCTAGCCCTTAATGTTAAAACCGCTGACAAGTGAAGTGAGGGGTGGGAAATATTAGGCAGCAAGTGAACAGTCAGTTCTTGAAGTTGATGTGTTGGAAGCAGGAAAAATGGGCGAATGTAAGGATCTGAGCGACTTTGACAAGGGCCAAATTGTGCCGATAAGTGAATATAGTGTTAGGATGTTATACGTTGTCGTGCACAGTATAAGAGAACTTCAAAGAACTGAACAGCAAATTTATGACTACGTAATAAACCATTTCTTAAGTAAACTTGTGTCTCAGTGTGAGGTTTGCTGTTTAATTTCTGTGAAACAGGAATTTATATCAATTTAATTTTAAAGTCGTTATTCAATTTTCAGCCATTTGAATAATTTATGAATTTGTGTTTCCAGATGAGCTGTATGTGAATTGCTGTGTTTGTAATAAAAATCAAATATATGTGGCTTCTATTGTACTAACATGGGTCTGGTGAATAAGAGAGCCAAAGGCTAAATCGCGTTCTGCCCCTACTAGGAGGTATAACATCTCTGAGGCATGAGGTATTTTTAATTTCACTAGTTTCTAGTGAATTGATTGGCTGAAGGGTTCAGCCCACAAAATGGTTACCTCTATGCAAAATGTACATTTTAACTGTCATCACACATCCTGAATCTTATAGATTCCTCGTTACTTATTGTGAATACAAAGTAATAAAGCTGGTTTAGTCTGTGGGGGTGTAAACATGAATTAAGGGATAGAATTTTGAACCATCTAAAAAGGAAAAAGTGGAGGTGTTGCTTCTAGCAACCAATCGGATTCTAGCTGTCATGTTCTAGAATGTATTGGATACATCTGTACCCTAGAATCTGATTGGTTTCTATAGACAACATCTCCATGTCTGCATTTAAATAACCAAATTGTTTTGTATTTCATAACTTCAATGATTGCGGATAAAGATTTTTATAATTTCTTTACAGAAATTAGCAAGAAATACAAATAATTGGCTGAATAATTTTTATAAACATTGATTATTGAAATTACCTTTTATACTTTTAAAATGTTTCTTGGAAGTTTAAATGTTGTTTTCTTTCATTATCACATTGTGATATATTAGATTATGCTGGATTTGTTCTAAAGTCCCCTTAATTTCTCATCTGTATGAGCCACTTTGTTGGTGTCCCAGGATGCATGTGTAGCCGCTAATGTTGGACATTATCCAGATATTCTGACATAGCTTGTGAGAGATTTTATAACATTGTGATAGATATGCTATACTTTTACATTCCTTAAATACTTGAGTTGGTTTTCTGGAAACAACGTGGGAAGTGGCTTTTCGTTTGCTCTTTCACCCAGTTTAACAAACAAGTTGAATAATATAAACTTTGTATTTTATAGAGAGTCATTGCACCATATGACATACAGACCCATTCCTGGTGGCTAGTACACAATATTTACCCACATGACCTACATTTTTGGTGGCTAGAGTACAGTATTAACCCACATGGTCGACAGACCCATTCCTTGTGGCTAGTGTACAGTATTAACCCACATGACCTACATATCCACTCCTGGTAGCTAGTGCAAAGTATTAGTCCACATGACTTACATACCCATTTCTTATGGCTAGTGTTCAATATTAACCCACATGATCCACAGACCCATTCCTGGTGGCTAGTGTACAATATTAACCCACATGACATACAGCCCCATTCCTTGTGGCCAGTGTACAGTATTCACCCACATGACCTACATATCCACTCCTGGTGGCTAGTGCAAAGTATTAATCTACATGGTTGACAGACCCATTCCTGGTGGCTAGTGTACAATATTAACCCCCTTCAGATTCCATTTCCTGCCCTGAGCTCCTGATTGGCAGGTATCAGGACTATGACAACCCTTTCCTCGGCAGGACACCACTGATAAAGTAGAAACTTATAGACACACAGAGACCACTGACCACAAAATATTTACAGCTGACGCTGACACAGTGTAGTGAGCATAAAACACTCCTATATTACTATCATTTCCTGGGATTCTTGACTATTATGTTTAAATTATTTCTTATTTGGGGATTATAGAGGTCATGTGGTCCATTCTGCACTTATTTTTTTATTTTATTATAAATTCCTTATACAATATAACAGCATAAGACTTCAGGTCACAGTACTCCAGAGTTACCTTTAATAATCTTTTTATTTTACAGTATTAGTACAGAACTCCTTATATGAAACAGAGCAATTTGCTTCTATGATGTTATCCTCCTCCATGTCCAGGGGCAGGCTGGGCCCCTCGGTCTGGTCCCATAGTGGGCTACTTTGGGCTGACTCATTGAGCTACCTGCTTTTTTTTTTATCTTTAAAATGTTCCTAATAGGCTGCTGGGCCGAGTTTCGCCCCCGGGTGTAAATTTGCCAGCCCTCTCCTGTCCTCCCCCTGCAGTTATACGTTCGATCACTGTTCACCAAATATAAGGTTATATTGTTATTACTATTAGTAACATTTATTGTTATAATGCCGGATACTCTGCAGCACTCTACAGATGGGATGTTTGTTACATGTATTCATGTTTTTTATATATATATATATATATATATATATATATATATATATATATATATATGGGGGTGGAGTCTGTTTGACCCGCCTCCCGTGATGAAATAGACCTTTTTGGGGCGGGGCCACAATGATGCAATTCGCCTCAAATTGCATTACTTGTACTCCTATTGAACAGGATGCAGGAGACTTGCCTGCTCTCTCGGGAGGACGTGAGACTTTGTCCGATATCAGAAGTCTCCCAGAGATTCCGGGAGAAGGGGCAGGTATGATATAGGATGTTTGCATGATTGCTTTAATCAGGACAGATATAAAAGCATTCTTAAACGTGGACTTAGAATCAGTATCATGCAATGGTGTTTTGCATAGCCTAGTGCTAACTCGTATATTTATTGAATTTCTTTGATGTTACACTAATGAAAATGTTTAGAACTCTGAGTGTCCTCTGTTTTCTGACCTTTTGTGTTCATACAGTTGGAACGGAATCTGGGTCACTGTTTGAATATATCATAGTTGCCTAGTCTCCAGGAATGTCCGGGAGACTTCCTAATTTTTGGGAGTCCTCCCAGACTTCCGGTCAGCACTGCGAATTAAACTGAGGGGGCGGGGCTGAGTGACGCCGTGCATGAGTCATAGTGGCCCCACCTCCTGTTTTTATTGGTCCAAAATAGTGATGCCTGTTTGGGGGTGGGGCTAATGACTCCAGTCTTTGAGCCCTGCCTCCACACACCCACCTGCCTCCGGACCTCCTGGGAAACAAATTGCCTATATTGGCAAGATATATATATATATATATATTATATTGGCAATCATGGTATGCGGAGGATATGTAATCATTCACATCAGTTCCTGCCCCAAAGGAGCTTACAGTCTAAATTCCCTAACACACACACCCACTGTATATATATTGACCGCTTTAATACTGCAGCAGGTCATGTTGTACTACATTCTCTCTCAGAGCAGAAGGGGTTACTACATCTCCCCGCTGCATTTAAATCCTCTTGTGTGACTCCCCCAAACTTAGCCAGCAGCCGGTCCAGTGGCCGCCCCACTGCCCCCAGGCCCCCTGCCCATTGACAAGGTGAGTATTTGTACAGGAGCGAGATAGAGATGGCTGTCGGTGTTCCCCTGGGGTTCATGGGTGATGGAATTAACACAGCCTGGCACTCTACCCTCGCTGTGTTTGTTTCCATGGCAACAGCTACGTACAAGCTTCTAGTCTGTCTTCATGACACAGTTGCAGAAACAGTAGCTTACAGGTCTGAGATCTCACCACTGGACACACATCACCCACCGTACCAAGTAAGTGCAATCTACTTTTGGATAATTATACGGACAGGAGGCAGTTGGGAGCAGGACGGAGCACTGGACGCTCCATGGCACGGAGCTGCTCGCCTTGCCAGCGGAACCTCAAAGTTGCAGGTTCTAAATATATCATTATATGCCATGTTTAGCTCACAATGCATAGAAGAGCCGCCTATGAAATTAACCCGTCGCAGGCTCTCAGCAGATCCCCGGGAGGGAGATATTATATCAGGATGCAGGAATGGGATTTATTGTCTATTCACCGATTTCAGCGTAACCATAAAACCCTGGTTTCTATCCTGCATTGCAAGTCTTTTGTGGTGAGATGTCCGTGTGCGCCGTATGCAGGGATATATCATGTCTCAGTGTATGTCTGTATCGCAGCTCCACAATCTCCCGGTAAAAGTATTGGAGCTGCAGTGATTCCAGCACAGTAAACAGTCAGCGAGGCTGATTCCCCAGCGGGAAATAATATACGGCCAGCTGTTCTCTGCATAGATCAGGGGGAATCCTTGCACATAGCGATGCAGGGGCAGAACCTCTGGAAATCCAGGCACAGAACATCTGCAGAGCAAGATTCTCCGTGGGTGACTTTTTGGTATTCACAGTGTTGGTTCGTTACCTTTGTGTCATTCCACAGACAACCGTAGGGGCTGCAGTATACACAGCGCTGTACACTTAGTGTATGGTCACTAGTGGGTGTCACAACATCCACACAAGCCCACATGGGGGTGAATGCGAGCACCCGTCCTCCACACCAATTTGGGCTAAAACTTGTTTTTTTTTGGGGGGGGGGATTTTATGAAATGGGTTCTAGCAAAAAATGATAGGAGCAGTGATGGACAACAGGCGGCCCCTGAGCCTTCACCTGTGGCCCCCGGCTCCTTCCTCTGCTCTATTGTCAGATGTGTTGTTATAGCGTGTGACACGTGTGTAAAATGCTGCTGATCTGTTATTACAGATAGGTGTCTCTTTTATTACACTTATTGTTTTAACTTATTACTAAGATCTAATGTAATGTGTGGCCCATTCTGAAGGTGGAAGAGACACTCATGAGGCCCCTGATGTCTGGGGCTGCCTAGTACTGCAATAAGGTGTTGGGTCAATATTCCAAGTACATCGCAAGAAACTTTTGAAAGTAATAATCTGCTTCCAAAACCTCCAGCTGTAAAACATCATACATAAAGCGCCTTATATAGAGTTAGGGGCAAATCTGGCTAAAGGCTGTTTTCTCAGCTCTGTTGCACTAGCAGTGAAATAGTTACTAGACTGTAAGCTCTTGGAGCAGAGTAGTTCATACTTGCCAACTATGGAGATGTTTCCTTCGGGAGGAGAGATCTTGATGATGCGTATTGGGGGCGTGGCCATGCAAATTGCATTTTAAGCCCACCCACCCCTATGCTAAACAATGTAAATTTCAGCCTTTTACAGCAGGGGGCGGGACCAGGATGACACATTTAGTCCCGCCCCCACCCCCTTCACCAACGATGCGGGAGATTTTCCTGTCTCCCAGGTGTCCGGTAGAACTCCCAAAATGCAGGAATCTCCTGGACATTCCAGGAGAGTAAGTAACTATGAAGTAGTTATTGGACTGTTGTCTCTGCTGACTTGTAAACTTATGAAGCTGCGGGTTTAAAAAGTGGAGATGTTGCCTATAACAACCAATAAGATTCTAGCTGTCATTTTATAGAATTTACAAAATAAATGATAGCTGGAATCTGATTGGTTGCCATAGCAACATCTTCACTTTTTCAAACCCGCACCTTGATACATTTACCCCTAAGACTGTATGACAGTTACAGTGAACACTAAGGTGCTTGTAAACCATTTGTGTCAACTTGTATGTACAGTAGTAGTAGTAGTAGTAATGGCCAGTAATATGTACAGTAGTAGTAGTAATGCCCAGTAATATGTACAGTAGTAGTAATGCCCAGTAATATGTACAGCAGTAGTAGTAATGCTCAGTAATATGTACAGTAGTAGTAATGCCCAGTAATATGTACAGTAGTAGTAGTAATGCCCAGTAATATGTACAGTAGTAGTAGTAATGCCCAGTAATATGTACAGTAGTAGTAGTAATGCCCAGTAATATGTACAGTAGTAGTAATGCCCAGTAATATGTACAGTAGTAGTAATGCTCAGTAATATGTACAGCACTAGTAGTAATGCCCAGTTATATGTACAGTAGTAGTAATGCTCAGTAATATGTACAGTAGTAGTAATGTCCAGTAATATGTACAGTAGTAGTAATGTCCAGGAATATGTACAGTAGTAGTAATGCTCAGTAATATGTCAGTAATATGTACAGCAGTAGTATGTACAGCACTAGTAGTAATGCCCAGTAATATGTACAGTAGTAGTAGTAATGCTCAGTAATATGTACAGCACTAGTAGTAATGCTCAGTAATATGTACAGCACTAGTAGTAATGCTTTGTAATATGTACAGCACTAGTAGTAATGTTCAGTAATATGTACAGCACTAGTAGTAATGCTCAGTAATATGTACAGCACTAGTAGTAATGCTCAGTAATATGTACAGCACTAGTAGTAATGCTCAGTATTATATACAGTAGTAGTAGTAGTAGTAATGCTCAGTAATATGTACAGTAGTAGTAGTAATGCTCAGTAATATGTACAGCACTAGTAGTAATGCCCAGTAATATGTACAATAGTAGTAGTAATGCCCAGTAATATGTACAGCACTAGTAGTAATGCCCAGTAATATGTACAGCACTAGTAGTAATGCCCAGTAATATGTACAGCACTAGTAGTAATGCCCAGTAATATGTACAGCACTAGTAGTAATGCCCAGTAATATGTACAGTAGTAGTAGTAGTAGTAATGCTCAGTAATATGTACAGTAGTAGTAATGCCCAGTAATATGTACAGCACTAGTAGTAATGCCCAGTAATATGTACAGCACTAGTAGTAATGCCCAGTAATATGTACAGTAGTAGTAGTAGTAATGCTCAGTAATATGTACAGTAGTAGTAGTAATGCCCAGTAATATGTGCAGTAGTAGTAATGCCCAGTAATATGTACAATAGTAGTAGTAATGCTCAGTAATATGTACAGTACTAGTAGTAATGTCCAGTAATATGTACAGTAGTAGTAGTAGTAGTAATGCTCAGTAATATGTACAGCACTAGTAGTAATGCTTTGTAATATGTACAGCACTAGTAGTAATGCTTTGTAATATGTACAGCACTAGTAGTAATGTTCAGTAATATGTACAGCACTAGTAGTAATGCTCAGTAATATGTACAGCACTAGTAGTAATGCTCAGTAATATGTACAGCACTAGTAGTAATGCTCAGTATTATATACAGTAGTAGTAATGCTCAGTAATATGTACAGTAGTAGTAGTAATGCTCAGTAATATGTACAGCACTAGTAGTAATGCCCAGTAATATGTACAATAGTAGTAGTAATGCCCAGTAATATGTACAGCACTAGTAGTAATGCCCAGTAATATGTACAGCACTAGTAGTAATGCCCAGTAATATGTACAGCACTAGTAGTAATGCCCAGTAATATGTACAGCACTAGTAGTAATGCCCAGTAATATGTACAGTAGTAGTAGTAGTAATGCTCAGTAATATGTACAGTAGTAGTAATGCCCAGTAATATGTACAGCACTAGTAGTAATGCTCAGTAATATGTACAGTAGTAGTAGTAATGCCCAGTAATATGTGCAGTAGTAGTAATGCCCAGTAATATGTACAATAGTAGTAGTAATGCTCAGTAATATGTACAGTACTAGTAGTAATGTCCAGTAATATGTACAGTACTAGTAGTAATGCCCAGTAATATGTACAGTAGTAGTAGTAATAATATTATAGTATTAATAGCAATGCCAAGTAGTAATAGTGAATAATCTTCCAGCACAGTAATGTATGGTAATATTGGCTATTAGTACTCACCAGTCAGCTGGGTACCAGGCTTGCAGTAGCGCAGCTCTAGTGGCGCTTATTGTCTTATATCACATGACTTGAGGATCATTTTGCAGCCTCTAATTTCCCACTTCCAGGGGCCGGTCATACCTAGTGACCTAGCCCCACTGTGTCACCCTGGCTCCAGTTCTGTGTAGGACATTATTAACAGTACAATACTCTGCTGATGTAGCCAGGGACGGTTTGCCCTGGGACGCAGGGCAAGAACAGAAGGACCACGTGCAGCCCACAGTCACAGCCTGGGCACCAAAAATCTAGACTGTGTCCTACAATAAGTCACCCAGGGGCCCAGCTATATAGTGAAGCCATTTATCTGAGTTCTTACTTTGTTATATAATTGTGTGACCTATAGGTATATTATATATAGAGTGATGCTGTTATTTTATCTCCATCACCCTCTCACATGTCCTCTGTATCTCTCTCTAGATATCTTTGTGTCTCCTATTCTCCGCTCTCACCTTAAGCCCCCTGTACACGCTATGATCTGGTCATTCAGCCTAATGTCCATATGACCTGATCTACAGGCAGTTTGATTACATGGCACAAAGCTGATTATTTAGGCACCCGGCAGAGCGACCGGATTACAATGGATAGATAGGTGATGACGTGAGCACCCACATCCAAGCCCACTAATGTCCTCACAGACACTCTGATTTGCATCAGTTTTGCACAAATCTGACAGATCATATTTTGATCATTAAAACAATTGTTTTTGGGCTCACAGAGATCAGAGATCATTTATAGCTTAAAACAACTGAGATTTTCTCATTGTGCCTCTCACCTGGACGCACTTTTAGTTGGCAGAGGCGTCTCCGCAGATCACGGAGTAAGTGCGCACATTGATTTGCGCTGGGCAAATCAACAAAGTAAAATGTTGCAAAACCAATACATTTTACACTGCGCATCCAACGTGCTTCGTGGATGAGGCCACAGTGGACTGACTGACCGATGGTGTATGTGTCTAACCAGATTTACTCCCTCTCTGCGGGAATAATAGTTCTGGAATTACTAATATTCTGCTGCAAAAATCGTTATCACTATTTAAAGCAGACTTGAAATCTCCTCACTGGAGCCGTAACATCAGCCGTTAGTGACAGTGCGAGCACTGAATACCCTTCTCCGTCACTCCTATTACCTTGTTAGAGTGTAAGCTCTTTGGGATAGGGCACACTGTTTCCTCATGTATTTTTAAACCTTCTTCTACTCTTCTTCTTTTGATTATGTTGTACTTCTGTGTCATGTGAGGCTACATAAATAGAAACAGACCAGTGCATCATATATTGCTCCGTGTATATCAGATGGTTTTCAATTCTGAAAGCCTCATTTACCCCCCATAGCATTTGGTACTTTCCAGTAATTAAGCTGTCACGGAACAGTGTGATAGACAGCGATCTGCTGATTTCCTGTCAAACGACTGAACTATTAAATATGTGACTAATTTGTGAACGATTCTTACACAAAGGGTATAATTTGATTGTCAGGATCAGATTGTTCAGTTCCATATACAGAAGACCAGATTCATTAATGTAGGTATCTGCTGATTGTGAGTGTATTGTACGCAAAATCTCTATGCACGCCCAGAACTGGGAGATACGGCCGTGAAGTCAGCCCTGTCCACTCCATCTTTTAAATAAAAAGGATACTTACTACAACCTACGATTTTGGTGCGTTTTGCAGTAGTCCATGTACAGTAAGGGCGTGCCAAACTCAAGCGCATGCAGCAGTGTCCGAATCCAGCTCTGACCATCTCAGAGTGTCTTGTTTTTCTGTTGTAGCTCTTACTCCAGCTACAGGTCTGGTCTGAGTCCTGTGTACTAGTGATGACGGCTGTGTGTGCAGCTATAACATGTGTTTGTAATTAGGAGCAACTGTAAAAATTTATTTTATGCTCAGTAGACATTGACAACATCCTAATAAATGTATTTCATGGGAGAAAAATGGAAAAAAAAACCATCTTTTTTTATTAACTGTTCTATCACTAATGCCTCTATTATTAACAGGTGACATTGATTCAATATTTTTTTTAACTTTTGTGAATTTATGCTCCACATATGTAATGGACGTATCATGCAGCGTCCGGTGTAGTAGAGCACAGCAGAACGACCCCCTGATCTCATCAGCCCACGTATCTAGAGATCTGCACCTTAATGAATTTAGGTCTGCACAAAGCCTAAATACCTGTGTATAATACTAAACGCAGGTTGCGCTCGGTATGCGGGCCTTGGTGAATCAGGCCCTATGCCTCCACTTTGAGTACTCTCCGAACGCACAGGTCGGTCCTCATGGACCAAATTGTGGGTAACATTAGTCACCCCAACCATGACTGCTGAGGGGATGGGGGTCTTGCCATTGCTGGTGGAGTGTTAGCTCTATTCTGTTAACGATACCTGATTATCGCACTGCTCTGAGCCAAGGGGATGATGCAGAGTTTCCACTAGTTGAGTTTGGACAGAGCTTGGACACAAAGAAATATGTTTTGTGTGTTTGATTAATTATCTGGCATATACATATGGAAATAATTGAACAATGGCCTCTCCAGGGAATAACTTTAGCGCAGGAATGAAAAATGATCCCTCACGGAGGTGACGGTGCTTTCAGACGTAACAATGTAAAAATGCCTTTTATGTGTGAAAGTGAATAACCATCATTGTGACTATTAGCGGCTCGTTACTCACGGGCGTAGAAATGCCATCTCGCAGGATCAAGGGGTTGCATCCTTTATTTGGTACAATTAATATCATTGTTCTGCTGATAAGATCTAAGCTTTTCGTCAATGACGGTTTAGGATTCATCTATTCATGGTAATGATACGGAATAAAATAAATAGTATAATAACATTTCTGGGGGAACTTTGATTACTTAGTATCTTTGTATATTTTCACTTCCCTAATATTATTATTTATAAATCCTCTTCATGTTACGCAGCTGTACATTAAGGGGTCGTTACGCAGCGCTGTACGTTTAGGGGTCATGTTACGCAGCGCTGTACGTTTAGGGGTCATGTTACGCAGCGCTGTACATTAAGGGGTCATGTTATGCAGCGCTGTACATTAAGGAGTCTCCTTACGCAGCGCTGTACATTAAGGGGTCGTTACGCAGTGCTGTACATTTAGGGGTCATGTTGCGCAGCGCTGTATATTAAGGGGTCATGTTACGCAGCGCTGTATATTAAGGGGTCATGTTACGCAGCGCTGTACATTAAGGGGTCGTTACGCAGCGCTGTACATTAAGGGGTCGTTACGCAGTGCTGTACATTTAGGGGTCATGTTGCGCAGCGCTGTATATTAAGGGGTCATGTTACGCAGCGCTGTATATTAAGGGGTCATGTTACGCAGCGCTGTACATTAAGGGGTCGTTACGCAGCGCTGTACATTAAGGGGTCGTTACGCAGCGCTGTACATTAAGGGGTCGTTATGCAGCGCTGTACATTTAGGGGTCATGTTGCGCAGCGCTGTACATTAAGGAGTCGTTACGCAGCGCTGTACATTTAGGGGTCATGTTGCGCAGCGCTGTACATTAAGGAGTCGTTACGCAGCGCTGTACGTTTAGGGGTCATGTTACGCAGCGCTGTACGTTTAGGGGTCATGTTACGCAGCGCAGTACATTAAGGAGTCTCCTTACGCAGCGCTGTACATTAAGGGGTCGTTACGCAGCGCTGTACATTAAGGGGTCATGTTACGCAGCGCTGTACATTAAGGGGTCGTTACGCAGCGCTGTACATTTAGGGGTCGTTACGCAGCGCTGTACATTAAGGAGTCTCCTTACGCAGCGCTGTACATTAAGGGGTCATTACGCAGCGCTGTATATTAAGGGGTCATGTTACGCAGCGCTGTACATTAAGGGGTCGTTACGCAGTGCTGTACATTTAGGGGTCATGTTACGCAGCGCTGTACATTTAGGGATCATGTTACGCAGCGCTGTATATTAAGGGGGTCATGTTACACAGCGCTGTACATTACAAGGGGAAAGCAAAGCTTTTCGTAGCTTGATAAAATTGCACAGACCGCAGTCCCCAATCTCCAATATGTCTTGTGTTAGACTTTTATTAAATGAACATTTTAGTTAAAAATGTCTAAACCATATGGAAAAAGTTGTTTCCTCATGATTTAGGGCTTCATAAACAGGCGGTTAGTAGGGGATGTACAGGCACTAGGATGAAGGAGGCTTCTGTGTCTGCGACTCCTGATGACTTCCTGGAGCCACTTGTTAAGCAGACAGAACAGAACATTATTGTTATATATGAGGATCCTGTGTGTTTCCTCCAGGAGAGGCAGTAAATGAACGAGTTCTCCGAGCTCCGTACAGCAATCATTTCATTTGCCTCATTTCACTGGCAGGAAATCCCCAGGTGTCCCTGCCTAGCAGAGGTTGTATCATTTAGCAATAGAATGTATCGCCAAAAATGGCTGTTGCTTTTCCAACTAATATCGGTTACCCTGCATGAGCTTCAGCATCTGAGTTAACCTGTAACCCACCATTGCTGGCTGAGGGGTCCCCGGGACTGGATGTACTGATGTCTCTTCAGGAACTGATAACTTGTTACATTTCTGTATTGATACATTGTTACATCCTCTGTTTTATGAGGCTATCACGCAGACCTCTAAAATGTCTTCCCTTCATCACTACTTGGCTTATTCGCTCTGAAATCTGTTTACCTAGCGAATGGTCCTGGCTGCTATCTTTTCCCAACTCGCCCACTAAGCTTAAAATACAAGTTCTGTTATATAAAATAACTACTGGTAACAGTTACAACATATACGTCAGAGTTTTAGGAACTTTGATCATAGGAAATAATTATTGTCCTTGCACACCAGAGGTCCTGACATTAGAACTATTGAAGGCAGGGGTCTGTTTTGAATCAAAAATGTTCTATATTATTGGACAATAGCTCGGTTTTTAAATCCGCTGGCGATCACCTTGGAGGAGCCACGGTGTCATTGAAAATACTGAACGAGTATTTAGTGTTTTAGGTGCCTCCTAAACTATAGCGCCCTAGGTGACTGCCTTGGTTCACGTAATGCTAACGCCAGCCCTGAAGACACCGTCTAACATGTCCAGGTACGGAGACGTTTACATTCTTGTGTATGTGAATGTTACAAGATGTCTCTTTATATAGGATTAACATGTATTTTATTATATATGCAGCTAAATCATGTGTTCCCAATAGCCAAATGTAAAAATACTGGAGGTTGTATCCTAAGGTGAATTGCAAAGCAGATCGGAACAGGGATGAACGTCCCTGTAAGAAATTATTTGTAGGAACAGAGGTAATCAGGAAGTATGTGGAAAAAAATAAATCAAGCCTTGAGGATACATTTTGTGAGATGTTCTGCAGAATATATCACTATGTGTCTGTCAGGGGGTAGATGAAGCAGAGCAATGTTCTGCAGATCACTAGAGACGTCAGTAATGTAATAATCTGCAGAATATATCACTATGTATCTGTCAGGGGGTAGATGGAGCAGAGCAATGTTCTGCAGATCCCTAGAGAGGTCAGTAATGTAATAATCTGCAGAATATATCACTATGTATCTGTCAGGGGGTAGATGGAGCAGAGCAATGTTCTGCAGATCCCTAGAGAGGTCAGTAATGTAATAATCTGCAGAATATATCACTATGTATCTGTCAGGGGGTAGATGGAGCAGAGCAATGTTCTGCAGATCCCTAGAGAGGTCAGTAATCTAATGGATAGTGTACTATATAGAGCCTAGCCCTTGGAGGCTGTTGTGTTGCAGTAACCAGCATTGTGAAGACACTTCTGGTTTGATAAACCTTAATTTGCCCAGATGAGTGTAGCGACAAGGCACGTTACGTAGGCATGAATGCAGACGGTAAAGTAATATTTTCTGTAATGCAATAAACTATGTCCATATGTCTTATAAAAAATTAGAATAATTATGGAGATATATATAATATATATATATATATATATATATATATATATATATATGTATATATGTATATATGTATATATGTATGTGTGTATACATACACACAGTACATGTATTATTTAATTATAATACTCCTCCTTCTTAGTATTTTGGTCAGTGACTCAGGTTACATGCACTACCATTAAAATTATGGATTTAAGTTGCGTTTCTTAGTATGAAAATAAAAGTCATTGCACTGAATGAGAGCGGACATGTTTTCACTTTCACACGAGTCTGCATTTGTTAACGCTTTGTCTTCAGTTTGTGTGTCTGATGTGCGTCAGTGCAGTGGAAAACTTACATTCATCCCAATAAGAGCGCATTGGGCTTTAACATGATACCTTCCTGTTTTGTTACAGATCTTTAATGAAAATTTAACACATTTGTAAATATATCAAATGCTTATAACAATGCTGCTACATGCATAGATAAATGCAATTCCATTCATATGTTTTTACAATAAATAAAACACATTGCAAACACCAGGTATATGTAGCCTAGAACATAATCTGAAATCTAAACAGCAAAGCAGACAATTCATGTTAGTGACTTACATTGTAGTATTTTACTATACTTATTGTTACATGTTTGGAATTAGTATATTTGTATTGTAGTTTTCTGTTCTTTACACAAGTCTCTAAACCATTCTTGTAAATAGAATAAATGATGCTTTAATGCAGGTGTGTCCTTTTAGCTTCCCTGGGCCACATTGGAAGATGACGAGTTGGTTTGGGCCGCACATAAGATACACTAACACTAACGATAGCTGATCATCCAAAAAAACATTGAAAACATAGTCAACACACACACATATATATATATATATATATATATATATATATATATATATATATATATATATATATATATATATCACTTTTTGTTCAAATCCCCCTATACTTACCTTTCAATCGCCCTGTTCAAAAAATCCTCTCTAGTTATTATACTATAATCACTTTTTGTATTGTTTTGATGCAATATCAATAAAGTGCATTTAAGCCGGGCATTGTATATCAGGGTGCCCTGACCAGGCCTGCGGTACCTGACATATACATCACTGTGACCCCAAATTGTCACCTGTTTTGCTAATTACACCACTATGTTAGTTAAGGGATAACAACTTATAATGGGCCAAAGAGAATAATATATAATGTCCCATTAGTATTACAAGTAGAAGTATGTAGCAGGGAGATAAGGTCCATGATGCTCCAGGACCAGGTGACTTTTATTCCCTTGTCAGCGTCTCTTGAAATAATAAAAAAAATCCCCCTTAACTTACCTTTTAATCGGCTTGTTCTCCTGTCCTCTTCTCTTCTTTTCTCCAATTCTGTGCTGCTGATTGTTCTTCTCGCGCGGGTGACTCCTCTGTGCTGCGCTCCGCAATGGATGTTGGGCGTGATGACATCACGCCCGACATTCACTGCGAGCACCGTACAGAGGAGGAGACAAGGGTGGGAGCCGGAGTACCAGCTGACGTGACCGAGGGACCGCAAGGTAAGTATTTTCTTTTCTTTTTGCATGATTTTTTTTTTTTCCATTATCAGCGCTGCCCCTTTGCCACAACCAAAACTCCTTCTGGGCGACATTTACAGGCGTGCTGGGCCGCATGCTGCCCGCGGGTTGGACAACCCTGTTTTAATGTGTATTTTGTATTTGTAATATATAATATGAGGCAAATGATGTGTATCTCTGTCCCCCAGCGCTGACATTTTAATGACCTGTAATTAAACCAGATCTGCCGATACGTCTAATATTTCACCTAAAGAAAATGAAAATGTGAATGAAAAACAAATACATTATCTGCTGTAATCTGGGTCTGATATATCCACAACAGCAAATGATCTTCATAAAATATTGCTGCAATTTTCAGATTTGCACTAAGTTATGAGTAATCATTTTCACCTCACAACAAGCCCTGTGGTATACGTAGTACGATATAAATAATATATCTATAGATAGATATATAACAGGTACATATGCAGAAAACAATGGCGGAGAACAGTGATCAGCAGATGGAAGGTAACAACATACTCACCCAGGTTATACCTGAGACTCCCAATACAGCAAGTCATCATCTCAGATCCTTCCCACTAGTTAAGTTGTGGGATAGCGGCATTGATGATGCGGTTTGTGGCGAATAACGTAATTTTGGCCCCTGCATGAAAACAAGGACCAAAATGGTGCAATTTTCAGTACAACGCCCTTTCTTATCTCTATTCCCCTCCTCACATCTTGTCACTGCCCCTATCACATGCAGCCCTGTCCTCACTGACACATCACTCATCTCCTGATACACTCTGTGCTGCTGGGGGACCCTGCTCCTTCCACTATATAACTCTCAGTCTGTGGCTTCCTGCTGCCTCCATTCCCCTCCTCCCATCATGTTACTGCCCCTGTCACATACAGCCCTGTCCTCACTAACACATCACTCATCTCCTGATATACTCTGTGCTGCTGGGGACCCTGCTCCTTCCACTATATAACTCTCAGTCTGTGGCTTCCTGCTGCCTCCATTCCCCTCCTCCCATCATGTCACTGCCCCTGTCACATACAGCCCTGTCCTCACTGACATACTCACACAACTGGACAGGTCACTGCCTCCCACAAGATCAGCACATTCATCTCCTGAAATAATCTGTGCTGCTCTGAACATTATTGAGATCTGATTGGCTCCAGGTTGTTGTGAAAGTGAAACATCTGCCTGCGTAAACCGCTAATGATGAAAAGCTTCTGAAAGAGGGAGAGGGGATTCTAAATATTTAATGAAAGCAAAATAGAGGTACGTGTGCGGTTCGTGTAGCTCTGTGCTGGACACCATTGTCTTTGACCTATTCATCTTCCACTCACGCAGAACGTGGGACCCTTTTGTGGAACTGAGTGCGACATCCTGATGCTCAGTGTGATAGGAGTGGGCAGAACGTCTATATACATTTTGCCAGACCAGTATCTTTTATTGGAACAGGAGAATTCAGATGGTGAGAGGAAGAAAATGTTCTCTGTTTAATTCGGTTGCCTAAAACTTGTTGCCCCTTAAATCGTCCTGCCTGAGACAACAGCCTGGTCCTAGCTGGTATTCTATGGACTGTGTGCTAGTTCATCCTGCATCTTCAAATAGGAGATAACACAAAAGAATTCATTGTACTTGAGGGTGCGTGCAGACGAGAGAGACTCTAATGATGCACAGACCTAACTATTCACGGTGCCGACTGCCCAGCGTGCACGAGAGCCCTGCTGCCATTTATTTATATCATTACAGGAATCTCTGAGTCGTTAACCCCTTTACAGCCCCTGGTTTGCCTCTAGTTAGAGTCCTATCCAAAGCGGTGTCGTCGTTGGGGTAGACTAGCGATAATAGTATAGAGAGAGAGGGGTACACCGTCTGACCCGTCCCAATAATAATGTGCCGAAACCGTTCCCAGAAATGTGTCCTTGTTGGATAAGACAACGACACGTTCCAATCCCTGGTTTATTTGGCTGTTAAACGCATAGTTACACTATAAACTTTAACGGCACAATTAGGAGTCGTTCACGGGTTTTGCACAGTGACTAATACGGTTTCATTGAGCCAGATATCGCTGAGTCTGGCCACAAAGGGCACGTGCAGAGTCCTGGTAACTGTTGTTTCCAGCGTCTCCTTGTTGTGCAAATGTAGCAAAATGTAGAACTTTACTAAGACTGCGACTTGTAGGGAAATCACTTGTCTCTGGAATTCCCCTCACCTACCCATTGTGTTTATTTAAAAAAACAAGAACATACAGCAGCTACCTACCTGACATAGTATTGTTGACAACAAAGCAATAAACCCGCCCCTTAAGCTCGCTGTCTAGGTGTCATCCTTCATTCAGAACGGTCCTTTGTTCTGTATCCAAATCCTGTTACATACATCTAAGAAACCTTTCCAGAATACACACATATCACACAAGACACTGCAGAAACATTAATTCATGCACTTGTACGCCTGATTCATGTCTGAACGCAACTTGGACGTAAGTTCCGTATTTAAAAAGAGCACAGAACTCGTGCGTAGTTCTGGTCGTATTGAAATCCAAGCGGATATCGAGATATGTTTCTGTTCCCGTACGTAGACTTGCAGAGTAGACCGCAGTATATGCACAGATGCATGTACTATACAATAAACATTCACATCAGAACGCATCAAACTACATAATAAATTAAAACAGTTTAATCATTTTAAAAAATATATAATTTTATTTTTTACATAAATAAAGATGATTTCAATGTGTACTGTACATACAATGCATCTAGATATCTTAGTTTCATACAATTGTTCTGTGATAGCTAGTAGAACATACACGTTTAATTCAAAGACTATGCAGTATTGGTCATCACTGTCAGTCGGTATTTACAGCTGCCCTGTACTGGGTGGAAAATATACAGCTGACTACAAGCGTCCTTACACAGGAGTTGAATCGGCCCTCACTGTACACGGCCTACGTTAGTCTGCCTCTTCCCGCCCCCATGTTGCCTCTCGAGTTGTAGGGAGTTGTAAGTGTCACATGCTTGCGTATATGAATTGCTTGCAATTGCGTCCATTGGGATAATGTCTGTTACTGGGCACGTGCAGCTTGGAGTCTCGCAACTCCTGCATTGACTACTGCTATCCCTTCCTTACTGGTCTTTCACTAACCAAACTTTCACTACTATAATCTATTTTGAATGTAGCGATCAGACTGATTGTCATTACCACCTGTACTGTACATTCAAATTATTGGCGGTGTCATGATAATGACCGTTAGAGGATGCCACTGCCTGATATTGACGCAACTAATCTGGAAGGCGTGGAGTCTAACGCACCCCCGGTATTCACAAGGGACCCCCGCAAGGAGGTATGGGCTTGGCTTTGTGAGGTGTGCAGGTCGCGGTTCTCCCAGTTAGTAATCAGGGCAGTGGGAGAGACAGGAATGGTCGTACGGTCCGGGTCAAAGCCAAACATTGGTGCAGTACAAAAGGGTGATCAAAAGGAGATGTCGGAGGCAAGCCAAGGGTCAAATACCGGGTAACAACAGAGCCAAATTGCAGGGCAGAGAGTAGTCCGGAACGAAGCCTAGGAGTCAGGAACCGAAGAACAATATACAGGAGGAAGCATGGAATAGAACGCTGGAGCTGGTGAAACCAATACTCTGGCACCAGACTCATGGAGGGAGGTGCCAGAAATACCTAGTGGTGGCCCCTGATTGGTGGCAGTGGATTTTGGCGGGCAGATGCACCTGACCGCCGATAAACAGGGGGAAGAAGGGTCCCGTTGCCTAGCAGGTCTACAGCGAAAAACCCAGAAGTCCTGCCGTGGAGACAGGAATCCGTCCCCGGAACATAGGAACAGTGCGGGGACGGCTATCTCTGATGTGAACATGATTGAGTTCATCCGTGTTCTTGTCATTGGGGTTTATTTAATAACACGGCTGAAAGAAGAATTATATGCTTCCTAATAGCAACCAACCGGATATCTGATTTTAGCTGCCTAGTAGAGTCATAGGTGGGGAATTCAATTCCCCCGAACTTGCGCAGTGTTAAAGCTATTACCGTATTACGGTAGTTTTAATCCAGCTTTCTGCTCGCAGCTCAGGGATCTGCAAGCACAAAGCGTTGAAACTACCGTAATAACAGTAATAAAGCGCATTATTACCGTAATAATGCGTAGGTTGCGTTACTTTTACCCGTAACGCGGCCAATTGAGTCCCCCCCATAGACTGCTGGATCCAGGCAGTGTCACCGTCATTACTGTCGCCATCTTCGTTTCTCCTTTGGTGATCTCGGCGGCCTCATTGCCGGTAAATCTCCAGCTTTAATTGGCAGGGTCTTTGTTCCTTAATGACGTTGAAAAATTGAACTCCAGGCCAAAGTCTGAATCATTTTTATGATGTGTTACTTGGAACTTTGAAATATTTCCAAATCATAACAAGATAAACAGTACGGAATGAGTAGATGTTTTGGCTGGGGTGAGACATTGAAAACCGAAGGCCAAGCGTCCATTACTTGAACATGATCTACAATGGGCAGAATGACTAAGGCTCATTTGTCCATTTGTTTGGAAATTTAATGAACCTCAATTTTAGAATCATGTGTACAAACTTTCCACAAAAGAAATAGAGTAGTATGTGAGTCATTCGATAGCACAGATGCCAAAATGTGAATATAATTTCAGGGATGCTTTCCTGTTGGATGTGTATACTGCACCACAAAGACGTGCATTATACATAAAAGCATTATTTCAGCTTTTACCTGGGATTAGTCGATATGGAGGGAAAAATTGCCCATTCTATAGCCCCGCCCACTGGAGCCCCGAGGGCTTCTGCATGCAGCCATTTTTCCTGAGTCCTCAAGTTCTCGTTATTTGTTTCACAACGTCGCACAAAAAGTAGGACTACATACATTGAAGAATACATTTAAAAAATATATCTTTTTATTTCTACTTGAAATACATTTATCAGGATGTTATTAATGTGTGCTGTACATAGAACGCATGTGTATAGTTTTTGGTGCAAGTGATACGGCTAAAAATCACGTGATTGAGAGATGCCCAGAGATTGAATCGTACGGCTGTTTGCGCTCGCCCTGGGCACTCCCTTCCTGTATTTCACCTATGTGCATACGCCCCTTCCGACTGCCTATGTTTTGAAGGGCGGAATGGGGGTAGGAAGTGCCATTTGCGTTTGAACTTGAATTGCATGCACACAGCAATTCCACGCAAAATATGGCACACAACTGGACTGATGTACGAAGATGAAGAATGCCCAGTACTGTTCAATGTTCGTATTAAAAATAAATATAAAAAAACATGAAATCTAGCCATTTAAGCTTCATCACACAACATTTTGGAGCTTAGTTTAACATCATTTGTTGTAACTGAGATGTGAACTCGAACCACAAATGAACCTATATCAAACTGGACCAAAATCATGATTGTTCCATGAATATGTTTGAGGCCCTAGAACTGGCCAAGTTCAATCGCATTCCGACTTAGTTCGAATAATTCAAGCATCCCTAGTTCGTGGGGCTTGACTAAGGGGAAAGAGCAGGCCAGTAACAACTTAACAAGTAAAGAACTGATACTGAGAGCTACATTTAGCATACAGAAGGAGAAGTGGTACTGTCCAGCCCTCTAGACTTACAGAATCAGATTTCTGTATTGTAGAATCAGAACATATACTGAGACTTACAGAAAATTAGAATTTATATTGTACATTTGTCCATACATGCATAATAAAAAATTATTATTGAGAATTACATCTTTAACAAAGGGGAAAAAACCATGAAGGGTTAAGTACAAATATAAATCTGGGGACTTTTTTTTTTTTTTTTTTTGTATGTCAAGGACAACAACAATAATATAATCTTCAACTTCTCAGGTGTACAGTGGGGCTCATGTGAGTACTTCTCAGGTGTACAGTGGGGCTCATGTGAGCACTTCTCAGGTGTACAGTGGGGCTCATGTGAGCACTTCTCAGGTGTACAGTGGGTCTCGTGTAAGCACTTCTCAGGTGTACAGTGGGGCTCATGTGAACACTTCTCAGGTGTACAGTGGGGCTCGTGTGAGTACTTCTCAGGTGTACAGTGGGGCTCGTGTAAGCACTTCTCAGGTGTACAGTGGGTCTCGTGTGAGCACTTCTCGGGTGTACAGTGGGTCTCGTGTGAGCACTTCTCGGGTGTACAGTGGGTCTCGTGTGAGCACTTCTCAGGTGTACAGTGGGTCTCGTGTGAGCACTTCTCAGGTGTACAGTGGGTCTCGTGTGAGCACTTCTCGGGTGTACAGTGGGTCTCGTGTGAGCACTTCTCGGGTGTACAGTGGGTCTCGTGTGAGCACTTCTCGGGTGTACAGTGGGTCTCGTGTGCTGTATGTTGTATGATTTCACCATTCCACATCATACCAGGCTGTCAATAGCCCTCATTAATGTAATGATTGTGACTGTCAGACGCTGACATTACATTACGAGTGGGGTATTGATTTAGGTCTGTCTGCTCCCATGTCTTGTTTTCTTTTACCTAAGCCTAATGAAATAGATTATATTAAGAAAGAAGTAGATCATTATTTAGGTGACAAATTCTATGATCACCTGGAAAGTGGGGAAAATACCAATATACCATAATAAGTACAGTTATCCACTATTTATTTTATTACATTTATGACCCCACCTCTCCCCCTGCCAACTAATTTGATGATCTGCACAAATGTATATTTATTTTTCTGATGTCTTATGGATGTAAATACTGCTGGCTGGTTCTTATGAGCACTATGTTTTGCAGATTGTGCTGTGTACAAGGGCACATAGTTTAGACAAATGCTTCCTGACGTCCATGTCAAGTTGAGCCCTACGAGTAATCCTGGCTTCCTGGCATGTTGTACTATAATGAATTGGGGTGTAATAATTTTGAAAAAACAATGTGTAAGTTTCCTTTTAAACAAATCATAACCTAATCCACATAAAATAAATGCTGCTAAAATCTCCGAACATTACCCCGCTCCCTGGTATGGTCCGCGCCATGTCCCTCTACTTACAATCCACCTGGTAACATGTCCGCGTGCGGTAGGTAGCGCTCACCCCGCCATAAACTCCTACAGAGGTTGAGGCCTGGGGCAGCGCTGCTGAGAGGGATGCGGAGAATTGGGTTTCTCTTTATCTTCGTGTTTGCTGATCTGTGCCAATTGCCTTAATCAAAACAATGGCAGATGGGCTGAGAGGGAGAGTGGCATGCACGGTGAACACGCTGTAATTTAGGGTGGCCAAGGGCGACTCAGACTGTGAATACTCCCCAGGTACCAGCTGTTATAGAGCAGACCTGACCTTAAAAGAGGCGCAGCGTCTCTGAAATACGACTATCTGCAGCCTGTGTGACAGATCCTCCTCAAAGCTCTACTCAAAACCACTCAACATTTATTGGACTTTAGAGTCGTCGACCAAGAGATCTTTAATTATAAAGTGCAATGCTAGAAAGAGGTGCTGGGCAAGCTGTAGGTCTGCTTTCTTAAATCATTTATCAAGTAATACAATCATAAACTGAATAATTATTGTATCAACTCTTTCTATGATTGCAGAGTGTGAGAACTTGAATATAATACTACTATAAACAGTTCAGGACTCACATATGTGCTTGGAAAATGGATAAAAACACAAGAAAACTAATGACCGCTTTAAAGCACAGCTGACTTGCTGCAAAGTGGGTTCTGCCCACCGCTGTAAGCACTAGTTTGGGTTTACTGATGTGGGGGGGGCTTCATGGAGCAATTGCCCCTCCCACTTGATAAATGGAATTAATCTTCAGTCCCCTCCCACCTCTTCTTTTTCCGTTATGTCTCCAATCATACCGTATCCGTGTTAACTGTCACTTGTTAGGTCAGGACTTTCCATGTATGTGTTATTGTGCTAAATTGTATTCATGTATCTGTTTTTATGTCATCATCATCATCACCATTTATTTATATAGCGCCACTGATTCCGCAGCGCTGTACAGAGAACTCGTTCACAGCAGTCCCTGCTCCATTGGAGCTTACAGTCTAAATTTCCTAACACACACACAGACAGAGAGAAAGACTAGGGTAAATTTTTTGATAGCAGCCAATTAACCTACCAGTATGTTTTTGGAGTGTGGGAGGAAACCGGAGCACCCGGAGGAAACCCACACAAACACAGGGAGAACATACAATCTCCACACAGATAAGGCCATGGTTGGGAATTGAACTCATGACCCCAGCGCTGTGAGGCAGAAGTGCTAACCACTAAGCCACTGTGTATGTCTGTAAGATAACTGTCCAGCGCTATGGAATCTGTGGTGCCCGATCAATAAACAATGATTATTTGTCCTATTTTTAATGCACTGGACGTGTGTTTATTAACTTAGACAAAGTGGGTAGGTGTGAAGGAGTCCTGAGGATAGTTGCAATAACTGTTCTGGAAAAAAGGTTCTGTAATCTATATCAACCAATCAGATATTGACTTTGATTTCTTAACCTGAAACCAAGGTGCACACTGATTTCTGATTTATTCCAAAGAATAATCCCCTCATTTTGCACCTTTCACCAGTGCAATTTGGCTTTAGTGTTCCCAGTCATACCCCAATCACACTAGATAGCATAATGAATTGATATTGTTTTGGCCCCAGCTCTAACCATAGACCGACCCTAGTTCCAAGCTAGATACAGTGCAGAATGGTGAAACTAATGTACCCGTCAGATCTGGTATCACTATGTACCTCTGCTCAGTGTCCTGTTCCACCACAGGTTGCCTGAGTATTGGGGATTTTATACACGGGGGAGGGGCATGACTTATGGGTGCTGCGCCCAGAACTCTCCCATCTTCCTCGGCTGGATCCTGCTCTCACGATACATGAGAACCATACCTTTTTGTTTCCACTCTCATTTTTTTGGAGGTAAATAAATGTATTTCATAAGTTTTAATAAGTGCTTTCCATCTTCTGAACGTATGAGTGTAATTCATACGTACCTACTCTCCCGGAATGTTCGGGAGACTTCTGAATTCCAGGTACCTCACTCAGACTCCCACCTTCATCCTACCCACTTTCTAGTGAAGTGAACGAGATTGGGACTTCGGTGACGTTATTTACAGCAAATTGCGTCATTTTGAGCCTCCCCCCTTGACACGATGACAGTTGCGTCGTCTTGACGGGGGGGCAGGCGGAAAGGCCACCATAAGACATCCGATTTGTTTTACTTCCGATAATTCATGCATGATCCGAGCACACTATCAGAGGCGCAGACTCGACCCCCATGTGAATCACTATAGTGATCATTGAACCACGCTACAGATGGCGTACACCAGCGTGGCATTAGGAAGCACTGCACACTTTAATTAGGTTAAATGGTAAAATAAGGTGTGCGGCCGGATAGATCTGCGAGCGAGGAGGTTAACGCCGCAGCTGTGTGGGGTTGAACCTACGAAGTGTGTCTAGGAATTAAAGTAACAAGGGGTAAAGATTAGTTTTGTCTTGTTACAAGTTAAAGGGATTTTAATTGTAACTCACAAAGCCCTGAGGCCAAGTCCCTGCATGTGGCTTTCACTAGTACGAGAGAGAGCCAAGAGGCAGATTTCACAAGCTTCACTGCACAAAGAGAGAAGCACATTGGCAGCGCTCTTACATGCCGAAAAATCACTGCGTGCTGGAGAACCAGGCATCCCCCTCCCTTCCTTCATTAAGGGGTTAAATTGTTTATTTATGGGACAATGAGGGATATTTACAAACTAAAATCATGAGTTGCGTTTGCTTTTATGGATAATTGAACTGAGGTTAGTGTGACGAGAGGGGGGTGATTGGTTAAGGAGAAATCATTTCCTGCCTCACAGAGAGGAGTTGTCTGGCCCTTGTGATGATTATTATTAATTTTATTATCCTTTATTTATAGGGTGCCAAATGAGGTCCGCAGCACCGTACAGAGGGCACACAACAAGGCAGCATATGGTATAACAGTATAATAGAGTAAACAAATAACACTACAACTCTCAGCACAGCCACTGATAGCCTAATACTGAGTCCTGGGTTAAAGAGGTATATTCAGCTCAAGCTAAAACCTGTGGCCATAACCATGGGCGCAACTTGCATGTTTACAGCCACTGAAAGAGGTGCAAGTACCATGGAGAAGTGGGGTCGATGGGCAGAGAGCCCGAGGAGGAGGTGGCGCAAACGTTATAGGTAATGATAACAGGAGGGAAGAGGGCCCTGCTCACTAGAGCTTACAATCTAAAAAGAAAGGGGTAGACGGATGAATACTGGAGAATGTGGACTATCCCCAATAATGCAAAACAAGATTTAGGGGTCTGTTTATCAATACCCTAGAAAACCATCGGAGGAGACGTTGGGACATGGGGGAGAAGCAGCGTCACATGGAAGCTAGTGGCTGCTTCTCCTACATGTCCGGGGCCGGCACTCTGTGGGGGCATTAAACTTACCGCATGAGTGACATTGTCATTCAGTGTTTTAGTTGCCCCCTAACCATTGGCACAGCGGCCCTGCCTGTATCTGGTAAGTGGCAGAATACACCGAGAGATTCATTCAGCTCCTCGTATCTCTGGTTTGTGAATGTTCTGATATCGGACACACACGCAGATAAGGCGGTCGATGGATATTGAAGGGCAGAATAAACAGTTTTGTGTTTGTATCTTAATTGCTCTTTTCTTGATTTCACAAATGCAAATAAATTAACAATGATGCGGACCTGTATATCTATGTGTGTGTACTTAGATTGATGTTTGTGGTGTAATGCAGGAAAAGTCTGGGAAGTGAGAGTACGTTGGGGAATGAGAGTGTAAATCCCGGAAAGTGTAGAATTAGGGGATTTTCGGTCTCGTCACAATCTGTAATATGATCGCTATAACATCAGTGTCATCAGCACACCCTGTCGGTCTGAGGCAGGAACCCGGTCTCTCTCCAGCTGTTGTTGAATTGCAAGTCTAGGCACGCCAACTAGACCCCATTCCCCTACCTCTGATCTCGGTATTAGTTACATCCTTCTCAGTTTGTTTCCTTGCTAAAGACGACCTGTGTGTACTAACCCTAATAGAGGTAAATTATCAGCCTCATTAAGGAGCAGGGTGTGTACAGACACACAGGAAGCTCCTCTCTCACCAACCAGCCGGGTGATGTCAGCATCGCTCGCCAGACAGGTTATTGGGGCATGTGACACTGTATCACTGCACACATTTGCCAACACCCTTCAGTCATGAGAGTCACAGGTGCTGCTGAGTTTGGGAAAAGTTGGGACATGCTGGTGTTTCAGGTCTCCGGGGATCTGTCCGTACACGCACAAAGTGGACTCTCACTGGCCTGTTGTGGATTTAGAAAGGGCCTCTATTGATGAAGATAAACAGCGCTGGTATTTAACTAGCAGGTTCATTGGGTGCTTTGTTTGTACTGGGAGAGGATTCGCTGGAGAACCAATTAACCATTTTGTGACTGTTTGGTTACACAACCAGAAACCGCACGTCTCGGGGTCTAGGAAAATCCAAGTTATATAACTTCATGTAATACATTGTTAACATTTGTAAAACTTATGTAAACGGATCTGACACTAGAAACCGTTGTTCCTTATATTACTGTAGCCATTACGGTTTTACCTACATTGAGTGGCGGTAGTGTTTATGTCCTTCAGAGCATTTGAAAAGAACACAAATGCTAGTAAAATACTCAATAAAATCACAAATTGAACACAGTTTTCATTTATATGTATTGTTAATGTGTTCTAAAAAACTAAAACAGAACCTCCAAATTTTTTGGTGTAAATATTCATTAGAACACAAAGCCGTCCCCTGGTAGTGTATAAGGTGGCTCAGTGGTTAGCACTTCTACCTCACAGCACTGGAGTTATGAGTTCAATTCCTGACCATGACCTTATCTGTGTGAGAATTGAGTGGATTAAGCCCCAGGGAAAACTAAAACCTTTGGGTGGGTACATAATCAATTTGGATGTTCTCCCCGTGTTTTGCGTGGGTTTCCTCCCACATTTCAAAAACATACTAGTAGGTTAGCTGCTATCAAATTGACCCTAGTGTGTGTGTGTGTGTGTGTGTGTTAGGGAATTTAGATTGTAAGCCCCAATGGGGCAGGGACTGATGTGAGCAAGTTCTCTGTACAGTGCTGCGAAATTAGTGGCGCTATATAAATAGCTGATTATGAGGAATACACACACACACACACACACACTCATAATCCAGGCAATGGAATTTCCCAAATTCATTGGAATATACAGCAAACCCCTCACCCAGACTCACGCAATCTCTTGTCAAGGTCACACTTGTGTCCCTGACTTTCAGCCCCAGACTAAATTATAATCCACCATTATTTACTCAAAGTCTCAAGTGCATAAGAAAAAAAACTCTGTTAACAAACCTTTATCTAAAATATATTTTGGTTTCCTGTGTTTCTGAAACAACCAATCAGATGTTTGCTCTCATTTTCTAAACTGAATTGAGAAAATGACGCAATCCGGTTGGTTGCTGTTGCACCAGTTTTTATAAATCTCTCCAATCCTCTAACATCCCCGGTAAGTGGCGCAGGTGGGTTCGTCAACATCCATTGCTTTTGTAACAAACAGTAAAACAGGATTTCCCCTAAGTTCTGTTACTCATCTTCAAACTGTACATATGAGAATGCAAATGTATACACCCCGTGTTTCCTGAGAGATTTAGTGCTGGTTGAACTGGCTTTAACCTTGTGCCCCGGAAATGTCAACTGTAAAGCACCAGGCTTGGTAGACATTGTGCCTGTGAGTGACGGGGGCCTGCTGAGCGCTTGATTATAGATGCCTGAGTTTGGTGATAAAGTTTAGGGATCATGCCTGTTGTCTGTTCTGAATTTACACACCTCACAGTGTGCCTGCCCCAGAATAAATGTGTTTAAAGTTTACTTTCCTGATTGTCTACACAGGAATCAGTGCTGCGGTGAATAATTTATAGACCCTATGAATGAGCTCATTAGTCACCTTTTCAGAGTTTAAATGAGTTTTGTGGTTGTCGTTACAGGAGCCTTCTGCTGTATGGAAAAATAGCCGTTTGCCAGTTGAGAGCTTTTGACTGACCGGCTGGTCCCTGTTCTGGGCTCCATCTGCTTTGTGCTCTTTTCACATCCTCATTAGTATCATTTTGTGGCCTTCCCATCATAACGGCCTCATCAATAAGTTGCATCGGTGGCTGGAGCGACATTTAGTGACCGTTTATCTCGTTATGACACCCGCTGTGTGACAGTTGTTTTATAAACAGACTTCATACAGGTTTTCCAAGTTATATAGTTTGTAAAGAGTAATAATGTGGTAAATTTAAAATGTACGCATCACCTACTTAACAAGGAGGCAGAACCAATATTTAGATCCTAAATCCACCAGTGAGGAATGACTGCGGCACTAACGGGTATATTTAGTAAACTGCGAGTTTGAAAAAGTGGAGATGTTGCCTATAGCAACCAATCAGATTCTAGCTGTCATTTTGTAGAATGTACTAAATAAATAACTAGAATCTGATTGGTTGCTATAGGCAACATCTCTATCGAAGGATAAGGATAGATCTAAGGATCTATTCATCAAATAGAGAAAAGGCCTAAATTGGGTGAAAGCAGGAGTTCCCAGGCCGGTAAGGACTGTTGCTGGCAGTCTTCATCGGGGGCATCTGGATGGTGATAGCCAGGGTCGGTACTGATAAAATTTATTTATTAGTAAAATAATACCGTTATCCTTTTTTGTTTTTTTTAATAATGTTTTTCTATTCTTTTACAATATTTTTTTTATAACTTAATTTCTTTATTTTTTTGTTCCAAATCTGGAACTGGATACTTACGTTTAGGCCAGTACTGCTAGAGAGCTGAGCATTGCAACCTTTTCTTGTTAAATTAGGTTAGGTCTGGCCAACCTGTGGCTCTCAGAGCTGTTGTGAAACTATAATCCCCAGCATGCTTTGCCAGGTGACAGCCAGCTGATAGCTTGCAAGGCATGCTGGGTTTTGTAGTTTCACAACACCTGGAGAGTCACCAGTTGGCCAGGCCTGAATTAGGTGATAGAAGATTCTCTATTGCTGAGATAAGCAGCAATAGAAAAACTTTAATATTGCCCAGTATTAATAAATAGGCTCCTAAGAGTCATACGGATGTCCTACGATGTCACTTGTACAAATATCTATTCTTTCTAGCGATTTCATTCATATCAACCCAGGCTTCCTGGTAACAGCCCCTACCACAGGCGCACAGTAAAGCGCATGGTAAAGCCGGGACACCCCCAGTCCCCACCTCTTAAAAACAAAAATGCTGCCTGCATCTGTCACTGGTACACGTGGCCTTAAGGGGCATCACTAATTGGGACATATCTCCCAAATGTCCCCAAACTGGGGCAAAAGTTATTTTACACGGGATGTCAGGAGAGTCCCCTCATATAAGGACTGTCCCCACCTAAATTAGGACATTTGGGAGGTGTGACCTGAAATAAAACTAAGGATCATGTCTGTGCATGAAAAATTATATCTCTTTTTTTTGTAAAAAGGTTTAAGTATCCCACTTTACCATTTGAAGTGCGGATGATGCTCTTCTGGGGAGTGACTTCTTTTCGTCTACTCAATTTTCCGGTTTTGCACATTGTAGCCGTCTTGTGTGTCTGCTGATGGGACTGGGCACTCTCTGAATGTTTGTCACATCTCTTGCAATGAGGGCAGATGTCAGGAGGAAGCGCCAGGACACGTGGAAAACCAAATTCATTATCTCCCTCCCTGGGATTCATTCACCTGGATCTTTTCTAATATAATTTTGCTGTGGGCTAAATGTTCAATTATATTTTGCTTTAATGTTTAAGTGGTGACAATCTGACAAGTGCTGTTGTTTTGAGTGAACTTTATGAAAATGATTTTAAAGCATTTTTTTGTATCTCGCCATTTATTTTTACCACACATCCACTCTTTAAAGCTTTGAGTGCCCGCATGCCTAAAATTTTATAGCGTTTTTGTAGCTGATGGGAAAAATACGTTTACATTTCACGGCTTATAATGAGCACTTAAAACGCGATGTGTGACATGATCTGTTCAAGTATAATGTATTTGTATTATAGAGTGGTTTTATCAGGCAGCTTGGATCCATTGTTGTTTGAGTATTAAAAACTGCGTGAGTAATTAAATCGCTTGTGTGACATACCCTCCATTTTACTCATAGAAAAGAATTATTTAAATTTGCAGCGAATGGATTCTGCCCTTTAAACATGGGGCCTTGATCTAGGACATGTCCTACCCCAACTATAAAGCTGTCCCCACATTTTAAATTTACCTCCCCCTCTAATGCAACATGGTTTTGCCAAGGTGTAAAGTTACTCCTTTTTATGCTTTTGTTCTCCGTAATGACTCATGCAGTGAAATGCGTCTGTACGACCACGCACTGAGCACTAGTGCAAGTAAGGGAAGTAGTGTTATTGTTTTTCTGTTTTTGATTGCAGAGTTCAGGGGGTGTAGGAGATCCTTATTACCTTTTTTGGTTCTTTTACTGAATGCTAAATGATCACTTTTGATTTTCTTTTTTATCAAATGAAAATTGTTTTATTTTTATTGGACATTTCGGCCTTATTGGCGACAAGCATTTCCTTATTGTGCATGCAACAGAACCATGATTAGACACGGACGCATCCACAGATGCGCATTTTAGGGTATATGTCCTCTGCAGGTAAACAGATATGTGATGATAGTTATAATGTTGTAAAAGTACTGTGTTGTATATAACACACAGCCTGTCACAAGCTCCGATGTAAATTTTGTCCCACTACAAGATTGTCCCATTGGGCCTTGCCCTGGCCTGTCTCCCCCCACACAGGCCGGAGCCTTATCCCACAGCTGGTGGAGCAACTCTGGGTGTGTGAGAGAGGGAGACCCCGGCCTGTGACTGTCCCTGCTGGAGGGGGAAGGTTATGTGCATCACATTGGGAGCTTTGGAGTTATGGTCGGAATGTCTGACATCATTAAAACTACTTTGGTGCTTTTTTGGAGTTTAGCAATTACTGCCAAGAGGTGTCTACACCTACAAAGTGAGAAGTATGTTAATTAAAGAGGTGTTTGCACCCACAAAATGAGAAGTATGTTCATTAAAGAGGTGTTTGCACCCACAAAGTGAGAAGTATGTTCATTAAAGAGGTGTTTGCACCCACAAAATGAGGGGGTATATTTAATAGAGGGGTCTGAACCTACAAAATAAGGAGGTATATTTAATAAAGAGACGTCAGAACCCACAAAATGAGGTGGTATATTTAATAGAGGGGTCTGAACCTACAAAATAAGGAGGTATATTTAATAAAGAGGCATCAGAACCCACAAAATGAGGTGGTATATTTAATAAAGAGGTGTTTACACCCACAAAATGAGGGGCTCCAGTCATGAGATGTCTGAATACCACAACTGGAGTGTGTTAATTGAGGGGGGTTCTGCACCCACAGAAGCTGGGTGACCTGGAGGGTGAACCCACTAAAATACCCTGTGAAGCTGAACCCCCCTCTTAGTGTTTGGGGTGCCCCTCTCATTAGGAGCAGGCAGGGTGTGATCTGCACCAGTGTATATAATATTATATTGTATATATCCGCAGGGAAGGGGTTAAGTGTCCCTTCACCTTGATTGCCCCCTCCTCCCGTCCTGCCCTCCCCCCGGCTCTCTCCTCCCCCCGGCCCAGCCCACGTTTCTCCCCTCTGTGGCTTTTTGTGCAGTGGAAACAATTTCTCGTCCCTGGCCCCGGTCCACGTGCTGCGCCCCTCTGCCCCCCACCCCAGGGAGCCGGAGCCGGGGGGGACATGAGAGCGGCCGCAGGTAAGTGACATGAGGGTGGGATACTTATCTGTGCCCCCTCCCAGTAACTCCTCCGCTCCCGGCCGCAGCTACTGCAGAACCTCCGGGAGGGACACGTCAGTCACCGCAGTGATTGACAGCTGGGAGGCCCCTATAATATTATATATGTATAATAATGTCCGTGGAGTCTCCCGGCAACAGGGACTGACTGAGAGCTCGGCCAATCCGGGACTGCTGAGTACAGTAAATAAGTGTTGCAATCCCCCCCCCCCCCCCCCCCCATTGTGCCTCCAACCTCTTCATTTACTGCTGATGAGCTGCTGTGTTTGCTCTCTGTCCTCCATAAAACACCCTGAATGGCCGGCGTGTCGCCCCCTGATCTCCCCTTTGTGTTTGGAAACCTGTAAACAGAGCTGAGAGGGGGGGTCGCAGCCAGCAGCTGTTTGATGGGACCCCCCCCCCCCCCTGTGTGTCTGTGAGGATTAACCCTTAGCCCCCCGGGGTGGGTGATAATGAGTTGGGTCCTGTGTAATGCTGATTATTATTCACCCCTTATATGTCTGGGATTGATACAATGTAACAAGTTGGGGAGGGAGCAAAGTGCTGAACAATGCAGAAGTCTGTGTACTGTGGATTATTGTTATGACAGGATCTATGGCTCTGTAATAATATATAGCAGTCACAAGTTATAGGGAATAGGTCTTACACTTTATACATAAATAAATAATCTTGGTATTGAGTTCACTTCGCTCCTGAGAATTGTCATTGGGAAAGTAGATTGAAAGCTCTGTGGGCCAGAGGGGAAGCGGAAAGGCTGCTTGTCTATTTGTAGATGCTGGCTGTCTACAGCTCTGTCATTACCATTGTAAGGTTTATAGTACTGTTATATACTTTACCTGTCAATCACTAAGGGGTGACAACTGGTATCTGTTGGGTATTTATGTTGGAATGAAATTAAAAAGGAGCCCTAACTATGACTAATGTTAGTCAGTCTCTTGGGGAGGGTGCAGCTGATAGAAGAGCAGTGTGTTGTAATAGCAACAGTGCAATTAAATTACTTTACTGCCAGCCATATTATAATTTTCCTGTTTAGAAGCTCCTGGGACTCTGTATTTCCTTTTTAGCTGAAGCAGAGTTTGAATAATGACCCAAAATAGCTAAAGGTGTCCTAGTAAAAGCAGCAACCCCTAATCCCGATATCTGGCCTCGCTGAAGCACAGCATAATTATATATATATATATATATCTGCTCGGTTTAAAAGACTTGACGTATACCATTTTATTGGTAAGAAGAATGCGACAATTTAACTTCATTGTCAAGTTCTATATTGTGACGACTGTTGTCTACCGTGAAGTTAAAGCTTATACAATTTTTTCACCAATAAAATAAAATATTAACATTCAGTGATAATGAAAGTTACTATTAAGATTAGCTGCAGAGTACATGAACGTCTTATCAATTTATATACAGGAGATGTATATACACCTATGTTGTACTGTATTATTATAGCATTGTACACATTATTTACAGTATAAAATATTTATCTTATAGACTTTGCAGTATCCAGATGCTGCTTTCAGTCCCACATTGGCTTTGGTAGAGCCTTGTGTTTGACTCTTTAGGGCTCAATTTACACACAAGAGATGGTAAAAATAGATACAATTTGTTCTAAATGCGCTATTCATGCATTGCGCATTTATCAGTGCAATCTGTTGGTAGCGTACATCAATGCAGGAGGAATAGGTCGTGTTGCTTTCTAAAATGTTAACACGTTGTTCAAATTGTAGAGTGCAGTGGTGGGAATTTGTCCTCTTTTTCATGCACTTTTCGTGCTTTTCACTAGAATTAGTGATATCACTAAGCCGTTGGGTATTTTCACGCCTCCGTGATGTCATTAGTTCCCAGTGAATTCATAGGTTGAGCATTGGTTTATCCACAAAACAGCTGCTAAGTGACAGTTACATTTAAGTGATTTTTGCAAAACATTAGCGTAACTATAGTATTGTATCCCCTGTAAGAATGAAATCCTGATCTCATAAATGGAGTTTGCTATATTTGAGCCTTTCTTTGAAATCTTTCTAAACCTCTCAATGGAGATGACATTCTGGATTCCGTTAGTCCCAGGTTATGTTGTCTATGACTCTCTCTTTGATTATATCATGGTGGATGATTTCTTTCTGCAATACCTTGGTGATTTGTAACTTGATGTCAGGGGTATGGTCCCTCTATTTAAATCTGTATGTTGAGCCCACCAGTGTGGATAAATGACGTAGGATCACTGTTGACATGTTGCAGTAATCATTTCCTGGAGATCCGTTGTATCCTAGTTCTGCAGAGTGTTCTGTTCATGACCTCGCATTGAATAAGTAGAGAATTTCATGCCGCCTTTTTCTGTCTCGCAGGAGTCTTTGCCTAAATGGGTCCCGTCATGCCTCCCAGTAAGAAGCCGGAGGGCACCGGAATCAGCGTTTCCAGCCAGTGTTACAGGAGGAGCGCATTATCCAACCCACTGCAAGATGACGACGACCTAGACTTCCCACCGCCCGCCGTCAAAACCAACAAAGAGAAAGGTGCCATGGAGGACGAGGAGTTAACGAATTTGAACTGGCTGCATGAAAACAAAAACTTGCTGAAAAGTTTTGGGGACACTGTATTGCGGAGCGTCAGCCCCGTGCAGGATGTTGACGATGACACCCCACCTTCTCCCGCTCAGTCAGACATGCCCTACGATGCCAAGCAGAACCCGAACTGCAAACCCCCTTACTCCTTCAGTTGCCTCATATTTATGGCTATCGAGGACTCGCCAACCAAGAGACTGCCGGTAAAGGATATATATAATTGGATCCTGGAACACTTTCCGTATTTTGCCAATGCTCCCACGGGCTGGAAGAACTCTGTCAGACATAATCTATCCTTGAATAAGTGTTTCAAGAAAGTGGATAAGGACAGAAGTCAGGTAAGAAGCTCTTTTTAGGCCAGGTTTTGCATTCAAGCTGATACTATAGTAAATGTTACCACGTAACACCATAATTATTGTGTAATTAAAGGACAGGGCTGAAATAAGAACAGTTAACCTGGAGACGGAGGAGGGACGTCATCAAAATTATTATTTAATTTATGGGGATTTTCACTTTTCGGCAACTTTTAATTCCTCTTTTGTGTCCCCTCCTGCAACTTTTATGAAATGCATTGCTTGTTCTATGTAGTTTCCTTCTGAACTTTTTATTCATTTCTTGTTTATCCTCAGACAGAGTTGTTGACTTGTGTTGCCATGGATACGACACAGAGCTGTTCCCTGGAAACATTGTATCCAGTGCAGGGAGCCGAGTCAGATGTGTTGTATCCCAGGGCAACATAAGTAAATGACTCTGCCCGGTGATATAACTACATGGACGAAAAGCACAGACGTAAGACGGGAAGGAGAAGCATTGTGCTTAAGAAAAGTTACAGGAGGGTGTGTACAAGTCAATAACTTAGTAATGTCAAGGTGGAGTCAGGTAAGAAGCTCTTTTTAGTTAATGTTCCAAACATGGCACCAGTCTGGGGTGGGACCAAGTGTCTTAGCACCCAAAGCAATGATACCCTAACTGCTTCCTATGTACCCCTGGTATGGTCACGTTTTTGCAGTTTAATAATACTGTGGGATATGTTTTATCATTCTGTGTGTTGTGATGACCTTAAATGAATTTTAGCAACAATGGAAAAGAAGTGTTATCTGAAAGCCGAAGAATAACTAACTGTATTGAATACTGTACCGCTGAAGCCCTGTTAAATCGAAGCCAGCTGCCTACTCTGGTCTTGACCCTCTTATCAGTTGGTAATATGGGAAAATAGAGGTGCTCTCAGGTTTTGGGGGAAAGTTAATCTATCGTTCTGATTTCTGTTTTGTTTTTTTTTTTGTTGCCTCACTTTTGTCTTGACATATTGCACATGACGCTGACCTCTCAATGTATTAGTTAGGACAGTGGGTGTTTTATCAGTAGGTTCCTGCGCTCTGTCTGGACATGGGCGAATATAGAGAGCAAATGAGTTAGGAAGTTAATGAGGGACGTCCAGAAAATCGGGTCAGATATCGATTCGTTACAGAACGATTTGCGAATCAGCTTATTTGACCTTTGTAAGACGTTTTTGTTGAGTATTTGACTTTTAAGCTATTTAATGAGATATATTATATACAGCTTCATCGATAAAATCTTCATATTTGACTTGTGTGAGGTTTTCTCAGATAATTGATTATTGATGCTGTCGCCTTTAGCTGCTCTCATCATAATCTAGAACTGAATTATTGCAGCTGTTTTTAAGGCTTTGTTTGCAGGACCATAATCTGCCCATTCATTTCCTTGTTTAAAAATAAAATCAAGCTGGAAGATTATTAATTATTTATAGGGAGCTGATGGTTTCCATACATTGGGGGGAGGGGGATGGAAACACAAGGTTAGCACGATCTGTTTGCTGAAATGTACATAGAGTATTTCCTGTTGCTGGGCGCTCGTTGGCTACACACAGAAGGGTGCGCAGGACATTGTGTAGCCGGAATTATTATTCAATAGGAACCAATGATATAATTGAGGAATGAGGACAGAGATCCTCATGCGTTGTAAAGGTACATTCCTCTGTATGGAGGCTATGGATATATTTTAAAGAACTATCAGAAGTAGCAGAACTGTGTGGGTGCCCTGCGGGGCCTGATTATCCATTAGGCTAACTAGGCTGCAGTCTATGGTGCCAGGCTTAGGGAAGCGCAAAATTGTGACCAGGAGAAAAACTAGAATTTGTTTTAAAATGAAAGAGAATAGTTGTTCTCTGAAGCACTGGTTCCCAAACTGTCGCGGGGATCTCGCAGGGGTGCATGACCAAGGCTGATGGTAAGCAAGGTGGGGGACTACTTGGTAATTATTTTGGAGACCCTAAGGGTGCCGCGAACTGAGAGTTTGGTATCCACTACACTAAAGTAAAAAGAAAGCATGAAAGAAAAATATAGTACGGTTATAATCTTGATGTATTCGCATGGTAAAGGCTGAAGACATTGAGTCATACTTGGGCGGGCGCTTGAGGATAAGCGAGTAGGAGGTACAAGGATGGTGATAGCAGCAGACGTGACAGACCCCTCCCACCACCCTCGGTAGCGCTTGTTCGCGCCTCTCTTCTGCTATACAGTTCTGATTTTAATGAAAGCGAAATGAGTGACAGGGATTGATATTACCCTTTTAAAAAGCCAAGTGAAACTGGTTTTCAAAAACACAGGAACATACACATGGGGGGAGCAGAATTTAAAATTGAGGCCTGGTTTGTTTTTACCTAACGCTTATTAGCTTTATATGGAAGGTGAGGATGCGCTATGAGTTATTTGGCCTAGGGCGGTCTGACCGCTTAATCAGTCCCTGGTCCGATACCCCTTCAGGGGTACCGACCCCCCCCCCCCCCACTTACAAGCTAACGCAGCGCTGTCTGTACCTCCTCTGTTATCGATGCATAGAGGGGACTGTGGGTGGTGACTGAAAATGTAGCATAATTATGTATATATGATTATGTCTGGATTACAGTGTTCAGATAATATGCAGTGTTGCAAATGCAACTGGTGACAGTGAGTTCAATCTGTATTGTTTTAGCTTGATGAGTATATATTCCCATCATACAATCACAAAGTGATGGGTTGGTTTGTGGTTCTATAATAATTCAAAGGATTCAAGACTTCCCAGTGTATTCCCATAAAGACTTGTTAACATTACTTTGTATTGTTAGAAAAGTTACTAATTGCTTTCTGTTCCAGGGATTAAAAATTATATTTTAAACACGGCCAGAGAAAAGGTTGTTGATGCCCAGTATGCACAGGGTATTGGAGACCATAAAGACTCGATTTTCTCTGTTCCCAGAATGCTGCTGTGATGCTTGAAGTTGCAGACAGATTTGTTTTCATTGCAGAGATTTTGTTGTTGCAATTTAAATTGCAGAGTCTGTCTGAAATTCCTGCGCTCTTAGATCTCGTTCACAGCTATCTGCATTTCATTCAATTTTTCACACGTTAATAAGCACATGAGAAGCACATTCAAGCAGCATTGGTGCTATTCGCCCTCTTTCTTATGAGCTTCCAGAATAGATTGTATTTGTTACAGTTCAACCCATGAAAAACTCACAAGTGCATTTTCCTGAGTCCTGAAAACGTAATTTGACCCAGAACTAACTATTTAAGTGAGTTATGTTTTATAAGTTTACTCCCAAACCAGGAGGATGCAGCTTATCAATTCGCTAGGAACTTTATAGGTATATTCACCAAGCGTGCAGGAATCTGTCTGTTCAATGTGAAAGGGAAAACAAACTTTCTCTATAGGTGTAAACCGATCTGTGTGTAACCTTACCGTCCGAAGAAAGACAAGATGATATCATTTAGTATTTTTACAGACGTCTTATCTTGACACTTATACTACGCTGTACAAAAACATGCCAGACTTTAAGCTTACAGTGTATTTTGATGTCTGGGACATAAAGTGACTTTGCCAAGGTCAGAAGATGCCGATATTGTGTTTTAAAATAACGTCTGTGCCGACTCTTCACAGTTCTCAGGCCAAAAACGCACTAGTAGCACAGTGACATTGTTGTACCTGTGGTGCAGATAGACTGTCGTGTAGGTGATTGATCCCTATGGTGAATGTGTAGTCACTCAAACACAGGATGCAATTGGAACGCAGAATGTTCTATTTTGGGTGCGTCCAATGGGTAAGTGAGTACAGAAGGCAGGTTTACCTCCAATGTTACCAGTGTTTTTGCTGCATCCTATGCTTGGATGAAGCACACACTGTTCCACAGGTAACACATGACCATTTCTTGTAGTACCTATAAGCTTTTTTGTGATTATTTGTGTTTTAAAAAATGATACTATGCAATATGACTCTTATAATTCCATTTAGCAATAGAAACTCAGGTGGAGATATTGGTTACTGCTTAGAATTTTTATTAAGGCTTTTGACGAGCTCTGATTTGTGTCTTGATCATAGATTTAGTATAGGAAATGTTGGTGAACTTGAAATCATTGATTACTCTCTAAGCTCCATTTCTGTATGTTTATAACTTTCATCCAAAACCATTTCAATGTTTGAATCTTAAATAGACATAATTAAGGTGTTGTGTGTACTGTATTGACTGGCGCTGCCAGTCATTGGTTACTGTACCCAGTGCCAGCTGGTCAGAGGATGACTCTGCACCCTGCAGGACTCCTGTAAAATCCAGTCCAGGTTTTGCTTTCAAGCTGATACTATAGTAAATGTTACCATGTAACACCATAATTACTGTGTAATTAAAAGACAGGGATGAAATAAGAGCAATTAACCTGGAGACGGAGGAGGGACGTCATCAAAACACATTATCTTTATTTATGAGGATTTTTACTTTTCGGCAACTTTTAATTCCTCTTTTGTGTGCCCTCCTGCAACTTTTACGAAACGCATTGCTCTTTCTTTGTAGTTTCCTTCTGAACTTTTATTCCATTTCTTGTTTATTCTCAGACAGAGTTGTTGACTTGTGTTGCCATGGATACGACACAGAGCTGTTCCCTGGAAACATTGTATCCAGTGCAGGGAGCCGGGTCAGTTGTGTTGTATCCCAGGGCAACATAAGTAAACGACTCTGCCCGGTGATATAACTACGTGGATGAAAAGCACAGACCTAAAACGGGAAGCAAAAGCATTGTGCTTAAGAAAAGTTACAGGAGGGTGTGTACAAGTCAATAACTTAGTAATGTCAGGGTGGAAACCTCTTTAAATATGTTAAAAAAATCACAGGTTTTGTTGTCGCTGCTGGAATTGAAGCATTATATGACGGCCGCAGTAAGTGGCACTTTAGGTTACTGCTAGATCTAGGTCACGTTTTAAAAATGTGCAGTCGGTGATTGTCCACTGGCATCAGCGCAGACTTTCCAGGCTGTCAGGAGAGAGAAATAAAAGGCAGCGCTTCCAGGGAAAGCTTTTCAGTAGCTGATGCCTTAAGCAGGAGACTGGCCAGTGCCTCATCCTCCCCCCCCCCCCTCTGTGTTACCCTTCTGTTCCCCAGAAAATTGCAGGAATGGCAGATTTATTTTCCTCAATAAGTTTTTATGTGTGTAATGAAGGCAGTGAAAAGTGCAGCGAGATGTACAGTAGAATGAATATATATATATATATATATATATATATATATATATATATATATATATATATATATATATATATATATATATATATATATATATATATATATATGTGTGTATATAATGTAGATTTATATTACACACGCAAATTTACATTCATCATGTGGAATTTGGGGTTGAGAATCACAGGCTCCAGCCGTTGGTAATCTGACCTGTCAGTCAGTGGATGCAACCCCCCTCCCCTCCCAGTGTCCCTTTTGCCCGTGAGTTTCCAAATTCGTTGCCATCTGGTCCTCGGCTGCAGAGAGGAATTTTTCTTGTATATGTGTTCCCATGGCAACGGCCTCACAGTTGTTAGGGAAAGTAACCAGTTGCCATAGCGACAGAGTTCCTGATGTGGCAGTTTGTGCGTTGCAGGGAGAGGCGAGTGCGGGTCTCGTGTTGTGAAGCAGGATAAGGGGATTGTAGCTTCTGATTGGGGGGGGCTGACACACTTTACACTCTTTATTTTGTGACATTCTCAGAGCCAGCTGTCTTCCTCCTTCATGTTCTATAAATGGACCTAGTCTATAAAATAGATAATATAAAGCTGTAAAAATAGTCTATAAAATACACCCTAGGGCTGGCTTAGGAGATTGGTTGCTCTCCATGTCTAGTGGAACTACAAGTTCCAGCATGCATTGTTAGCCGGTCTTGTGGGTGTACAAATCCCAGTGTTATCTTGCAGCCAGGGGATGGCAGTGAATGCTGGGACTTGTAGTTCTTCAGTCGGTAACTGATCAAGCTTTTTTGTTTTAATTTTTTTTATTCGCTTAAAAATGTGTGAAGCACTTTTGTCTTCTCAATGCAGCATTATATTAACATATACGGCAATTGCGATCTCTGCACAGCGCTGCGGATTTAGTGGTGCTATATAAATAAATGATAATGAACTGTGATTAGATGGCTAAAATGCCCCTTCATTAGCACTGTTGATTATGGTTATAATGTACCCCCTATTGTAAATTATAACCTGGAAGTGCTTTTATACAGAAGGTGACTTTTAATATCTGTAATAAATTAGAGTAGATGGTACGTTATTCCTTTATAATACACAGGTTTTCCTAATGAACACTGAAGTGATGTCCTGATGCCATCAGTACTTATCATTTATACAGATATTCTTTGCAGGAGTTTATACGTATATATTGGCCTTTATTTGAGCATTATACATGAGGAATATTGTTATAATCTGCGCCTGTTCCACTGATTCTGCCAGCGGTATCGCTGCAGATCTGTCCGTGGGCAGATGGAGCTTTCACCTTTCACTCCTGTGTACCTGAGCTTTATAGGGACTTTATATCATTCTGAGACTATGTAGCTATGTCTGATGAGTAAAACTAATGAATTTATGTCTGTGTCTGCGAGGGGCTTTGTTGTAAAGTTATAGCACCTACAGCCCTGGTGTGTAGTACAAATAGAGATCTTTTATCCCGCTCTGTATTAAATCCTCTTGGACACTGATACTAGTGAGAAAAATGCAGCTGTAAAGGGCAAATATTATGTTTTTATATCGCACCAACATATTACTCAATGCTGCGTATTGAGGGATCATGATACATATTACATAACCTACAATGACATAAAAGAGTAGATAAATATCGCCTTGCCAAATGAGCTTACAATCTAAGAGGTGTGGGGAACACTTGCTACATTAAGGTAGTGGAATGAAATAATGCAATAATATAACAGTAATAACACAATGCACGTTGGCTGGTTAACGCTCTTTCCTCCCCCAACAGTGTGCTTACAGTGGGGCAGATCTCACGTTGGGATCTCCAGGTGACACAAAGTGAGTAAATTGTAGCAGCGCTTGTGCTGTGTGCCCCGTCCGGCAGCCGCCAGTCACGGAGCAGGTTGAATCGCAGCACGTCTCCGAACGCTTGGTTAGGTTTCCGGCTTTAACCCTTTATCCAGGATGGAAGAACAGAGCTCTGGCAGACGGTGCAACGGGCTTCTTGCTGCTCAGGGTCTATTGACCAAACGGCAATTATACAATACCGAGAATATTCTGTAACGTACAATCCTCTACCACAAATATGCTGGTTTTTATAACAAGACATCATTGCGTTACATAAAATTAAACTTCCTTTTTAAAGACCTGTTTAGCCCGTAGCATGAATGCAAGTAGGCAACATTTATTTTATTCTATTAACTTGATCACATCACTGTCCAGAATCTCATTGCTCCTTTTGTTAGAGTTACTAATATGTCCAGAAGTCTGCAGAACATCGCTGTTACTCGCCCAGTATATGTAGAAGCTGGCGGAGTGCAGCTGTTGTGGTACCACATTTACCAGCATGCCCTGCCTGGCGCAGAAGACTGGCTCGTGTGGTTCTACAGAACACCTCCCTCTAAGAAACCAGGAATAGCATCAAAATGTATAAATATATATTATTATTATTATTATTATTATTATTATTATTATTATTATTTCTTATTACGCCATTTAGTAAACATCAACTCTTCAATATAATTAATAAGCCTGTTATCAATGAATATAGATTATACTATGTAGAGCATTTGTGTTTTCTCTAACATTATATCTACATGCAAATCCAGATTTTAGCCCGTGTGTTTCTCGGATTGAATGAGTCCATAGGGAGGATGGACGTGCGTCTTCCTCTGTCACCATCTGTGTAGTGTAGGTAAGAGCTCTGATCTCTGGAGCTGGATTGTGAAACGGACAGAAATGGGATGTATTCTTCCGACGTGTTAGTGTGACGGTATATGCAGCCCGCCCATTGTGCGGCTCTGCGGACCCTTTGTGGCGTCTTATAAATAACCAACGACAATGGTAACGGTCGGACAGTTCTGGTCGCTTCGTAAATATTTCTCCCATCCTCTGTTTTAGCCCGTTCTTCCATCATACTGGGCCATGTGCTTGCAATCTATTGATTACCCGTGAAATCTGTGACTGCGCTAGTTCTATTTTAACCCTGGGCTGGATTCAAAAACTTTTGGTTGTAAAATAGAACAAAAACACAAGCTCTTATTTTAATGTCGGAATTGCCTAAATTCTCCTAATCTGTGCTCTCATTGATGCCTATTATCAGTCGCTCTCAGTGGTGTTTGCAAACATTCCACAACCTAAAGATCAAACCCTTGTTAGTCATCTTTAAAAACAGACAGATTCACAGAGGAATGCTGAAATCTGGCTACAATTAGACCTTGTGTGTTGATGTGTTTTTGGACATCTATCTTTTGTAATGAAATTATCGGCTTCATTTTATCAGGTCAACCATTTATTTCCATCCTATTAGGGCCACGGATAGCCTTATTTCTTCTCGGTAGGTGCCTGAGGAGTTTCCACAAGTCTTTTTGTGGACAGTGGGTAATGTTTTGTGATCTGCAAGCTCAGGGTATTGTGAATAGAGACATCAGGGTTGTCTCTGCTCGAAGCCTCTGAATCAGAGTATGAATGACTGCAGCCCTTCTTTATACCGGAGGAGAACGGACGCCAGACCCTGTTAGGGACGCCAACAAAGAGATCATTTCTTTTCTGTCTTGCACGGGGCATCGGGTACAAGTTCTCTCCTTACAAATCCATTCCTTCCTACGCTCCGACACATGTTCTGTCTGCAAGGATGATTCCATTAAGAATCTCCAGCAGCTCGCAGAAAACGAGACCTCGTCATCATTTATTTAGTAATATTCCATCTGCAGTAACACGTTGAATGATCATACCGCTGCCAGCCCCTCCTGGGAACAAAGCGACGAGCGGGTCTCCCCTACGGCAACGCTTGTCACTAATATTTTAAATGATCTGGCGTAAGGCGCGTTCCTGAGCTAGACCGCCGAGGATGTGGAGAGAGATCACAGATTACTAATAATCAGATCTCTGTGTATAAAGTTCCAGGTTATCTCTAGATTGCAAAGTGAAAGCGAACTTGTGTCTCAGGGACGTTGCTGGTTCCTACTGAATTGATTGGCTACATCTTAATGAATATTGAATTAGCCCGCAAAATTTCCGCATCCATTCTTTGGGTGCACTGTAAACAAATGGTTTTCCTGCTGCTGTTTTGTAGATCATGGTGTTCTTAAATGAAATCACCTGAAAGGGGGCTTCTCACTGCAAGTATGAATTGAACGAATTCCTTTCCTAATAGTAGTTTGGTGGGTGTCCTTCCCTGGGTACCACCTACTGTCTGGCACACATTCCCAGTAGTGGCATGTACCCTCAGCGTTGGCACTCTCCATAGAGGTGCCCCGAGAGAGTGTAGAGCAGCGTTGACACAGAACATCGGAGGTCCAGATATTTCCATGTTCCGGGTCCCTGCTTAATGGTAGTACTAGTTTGGGACTGGAGGGACTCAAGTAAAAATAAGTTAAGATAAGATAAATTTTATGATGGGACTTTAAAACAAAAAAGAAAAGACACTTTTATCCTCAATAAATTTTAAATCACTAAGTCAGACTTTAAAGGCAATTCTAGAATGTTTAGACCAGGTTCTGTTATACAGGTATATAGTGAGATGAGAGGTCACTTTGCTGCATGGTCGTTGTACTTTGATTTGTAGTGTTCGGGGGTATAGTCCAGCTGGGGGGGACTTTCAGAGGTCTGGTTTGATGTTGTCATGTATAATATAATTTATCATATTGAGGTGTTCCTGGTCCCTGCTGACATTTAGGTGCTGGGAGTCTTGCAGGTAACTTATTATACAGCCCAAACACTAAAGTATTATGGGGGGGGGCAAATGGTATTTCAGATATCCTCATCTCCATCACCTTTATTACGTAGTGATGAGTGATTCTGTACTTTGTCCTCAGCTGTGAGGATGTGGATGAAATGAATGGGCCGTTCTCACATTGTTAGGGGTCTGTGTGTGGGTACGTACCCAGGAGATGGCTCCTTTTGGTTTTTGGAAAGTAGTAACTTATTGAATTCACAGGGTTTGATCACAGTATTCCTGCTGTAGTTGACATCTTAAATGAGGATTTAGGTGACACTTAAGCACTGAGAAACTTTACACAAAATCTTGCTAGATTGCTCTTTTTACATCTGCCTGAGCGATATTTCCTAATGTGACTTAGAGTTTCTGTTAATGCCATAACACTTTCTGTAAGAGTTGGGCTAGGTACACACTGAAGAATTTTCCATCAGACGTGTTATCTTCAATGATTGTACCTACGACTGAAGGTCCGATCAGTCTGAGGATCCATCCGTACACACCGACACGATTTACCTGCAGATCTGTGCTCTTCATCTGGTCCTCTAGTCTTCAGAGAATGACAGCACAATATTCATTCATTCATTCATTCTTGTCACACTGATTAAACCGCCTTGTTATAGCTATCCACATGTCTTAACGAATTTTGTTAGCTTCTGTGACTCTGAAACGAAACATTCTGTCTCAGAACGAACAAATGAATTATTCCTTCTACAACACTCTCTACATTTATTTCTTGGGTCATTTATCGCTAGAATGAAAAAAGCCTGACCCTGTAAACTCTATGGAGACCGTGAGCATGAGTGTATACACACTACAGGATCGGTCGGTGATTGGTTGGAAAGTATTAAACAGTACGACCAACCTAATGAAACGATGATCGGCACTTTGAGACGACTTTAGATCGTGTCACTATACACACTCACCCGATATCTGACCAAACGGTCGGATGTCGGCTGATTGGACATTTTTTGTGCAATCATTGGGCCAGTGTCTACCTAGCCTTAGATTTCTCTTGGCGCCAACATTGGCTGCTGCGTTGTACAAACACAGACATAATTCACCATTTATGATCTGATGTAACAGAACTTTATCGGAGTGTTTTGCCTGCTGTCAGATTATTCTGTCTTGTTCCTTGTTTAGGCTATTTTGTTAAATGACAGTACGTGGTTATCTCGTTCTGCCTGGAAAGGGAGCGGGTGTCAGTCTCTCCTTGTCTGGTTGGATTACACAGACGAAACTGCTGAATCTGCTCTCTCTGGATGTCGCAGCTTCCATTAAAGAGTCTTAAACGCTCTGTAACCCTTTATTTTCCACCCAGCAGACGAGTGCATCTGACTTTCCCATAGACAAAGAAACAGCAATTTGGTTTTTGAGGTAGCACCAATCTCATTATCTAAAATCTGGGGCCCAGCCTCTGCTAGCCCAGGGGGACTGCACAAATTCCTTATTCCATTCATGGTCACTGTCAGCCTGGTGACTGAAATATAAGGTTGGGTACTGCTGTAAGACTGTATCTGACATGCAGTGGGCATTGTTAGATGCTAATTGACATTCATTAAACTATGCAAATACTCAAACTTACGGAAGCCCTTCTAATACATGATCCTTCACCCATAGCATCTTGGTTTGCAGTCTCCTGGTTGGAAACTCTCTCTATGGATTCACACTTAGGGGTCTTGGCCATTGATGTCACAATATATTTATATGAGATTAACTGACATGCTTTGCTTTATGGTTTAAGCTTTTGTGGCCCATATTCAGCATTTTAGCAGCTGTCAAAGCTTTTTATGCAGACGTACTTGTTCACACTTTAACAGAACGTCAATATAAAAGTCAGCATAAGGCCAAATAATGATTTTCTTTCCCGTCATGCTTCAGATGTAGCGGTTTCCCTTTGATTTCGGTTCATTGTGTTGTGTTCGGTATATGAGAAATGTTTTGAGAAGTTGAGGTAAAGACGTCTAGCCAACCTTGGGATAATTCTGGACAACGCGTGAGTCACCATTGTATATGTGTTTTTATGCAGAATTACTTGGCAACAATGCGTTTGTGCCTCTAATGTAAAGCTGTATTGTGTTTTTCCCTTGAAGGCAGTGATGTTTTCTATGTTGCTTCAGTGACTTCTGGTTTGAGGATTAAGGTACTTTGCAAATCCCAAACCATTGTCTCCTACACAGGTCTCTGCGAAATTTGTAAGGTTGGATTTATAAAGCGGGATAATAAACAATCTCCTTAACATCCTTTGTGTAGAGTGTTTATTATTTCTTTCCTTATTTAATTCATAAACAACAAAATGTAATGGTTTTCAACATATAGAAGTTGTAATATTGTTTTGGTTAAATCAGTGCTCCGAGTTGCTGATATTTATTTATTATTAATATTTTTTACTGTTTTAAAGTAAATGTATCTGGTTCTGGACCCCACACCTCGCGGTGCACCTTCTTTGTATAGACCCCGTTTCTCAGTGTTACACCTGGCGCAGGGGGCGGGGCTCTATTGCCTGAGTAAGTCATGACCAAAACTAGACACATAATTATACATGTAAATATATTTAACAACATTCCTGAGACCTCTAAGGTTGATTTTCACTGCATTTGTCTGTATAGTCATGAAAACCTTTTGGTTTGTGCCCTTAGTAATGTATTCTTCTGTGTATTTACTGTATTACATAGTAGGATCTGCCGTACCACTCGCTCAAATGTGTAAATCTAAACTGTAACACGTTATTACACAGCAAACCCTAAATATGTTACAAGTGTTCATACAACAAAAGGGTGGGGGGGGGGGGGGCTGTGTGAATATCACCAGGATGTATGAGGTTACGGTCACCTGGAAAATGGAATCTTTGACAGGTGCAACAAAGGTGGATAATCCAGTAGATTCCCAGGCAGATTATGATATTATTGTGGATATGGGTCCTACTGTATGATGCACTAGGGGTGTAAATAATATGTGCAGAGAGCATTGATGAGGAACTCTTGTGTGTAATATAAGCAATAACATGTACTGCATCTAGCAGCCTCCTAATGTAGAGGACATTACCCATCATGGTCTAAAGGAGAACTTCAGGAGTTTTTGTAACTTTTTTTTTTTTTTTTTAGAGGGTCGCCCGTGTGGCTGAAGTGTATACGGTTGCCCATCAATGTCTCTATAGTCACAGAGTATTATCTCAGTTGGGACCGAAAAATGTATTTGCTAAAAATTGCAGAAGGACTGAAATTGTATCTTTCAGATAGATTCAAATTAAGCCCCCCCCCCCATGAAATAGCTCCTATATCTAAACAAGTTATTCCAGCACTGGTTTCTGTTACATTTGTTAATTTGCATATAGCCTATGTATGTAAATGTTTTCATGGCATGTGATTCTTTTATATTTCGGTGCAATTGTTGCTTACTACAAACCATTGTATTGTTATCGTCCCTTTTATAGGCTCTAAATGACCCCTGCACTCAATATATATTTAAGAACAATTTTCCTTACAAATCTTGCCCATAAATTAAATATACTTAAATGTAAGAGCTGCTAGTGGTATACCCAAATATGTGTATTAAATTGAACACCTCTTGTAATGTAGACCTAGTTTATAATCATCTCTGTATTATTGTAGAATGCTGGGTCATAAATGATCAGGAACATTACAATATATGCTGAGGAGACGATACATTGTAACAGCGCCTGAGATTATCCACCATTCATCTCCAGTCACTTGTTGCCTAGGAGACCTGTGTGAGTCAGATTTATTTGCACTGGTTGGATGGGGGACGCCGTTGGCTGTTGCCGCACACCAACTGCCATGAGATGGGAATTAATCGCCACAAAGTGGTCTAAACTCTATTGATTTTCTCCCTGACTCCGGGAGCCGCTGACCGCGTGGGCGTCGCAGAAAGTGTGGGGAGTTAGAATTCCAGGCAGATTCTCATGTTTATTGTTCACAAATAAAATTGCACTTCATGGATATTATAGCAGTAAAGCTAAAATTAAATGGGAATGTGTCCATTATTACGGATATTGCTGATATATTTCTGAAGAAAATACAACTTGATGCCATTGTTTTCCAAGAAATCCTGCAGCAGATTGCAAAATCAATTCAACCTGTACCAAATATAATATATCATTTATTTACCACACACTCTGCACTCAGTGATGTCACTGGTTCCTAGTGATTGGATAGGCTGCATTCTCAGTGATGTCACTGGTTCCTAGTGACTGGATAGGCTGTACTCTGTGATGTCACTGGTTCCTAGTGACTGGATAGGCTGCATTCTCAGTGATGTCACTGGTTCCTAGTGACTGGATAGGCTGCCCTCTCAGTGATGTCACTGGTTCCTAGTGACTGGATAGGCTGCACTCTCAGTGATGTCCTGATTCCTAATGAGTAATTGGTTAGGCTGCCCTCTCAGTGATGTCACTGGTTCCTAGTGACTGGATAGGCTGTACTCTGTGATGTCACTGGTTCCTAGTGACTGGATAGGCTGTACTCTCGTGCCTACTGGTCCACCTACAAAATAGCCATTTCCGCTGTATGTGAGAGATGGGTACACTTTTTGCAGAAAACACAAAAACTAACTTTCAGTTGTACCATGTGGTAATGTTTGCGTTTCCCAGCAAAGACTCAGGAGAGCAGATAGGGCAGTAATATAGAACTGTCCTGAGGATCTGAGGTTCTCTGCATTGTGTTGAAACTTGATGAATGTGTGTTTGAAGTGTCCCCGCTGTTCCACAGTTCAAAACCAGAATCAGGAGTCTATTAGACAGCTGCCCTCTTCACATCAAGTCAATATTTAGAAGTACCTTTTATCTGAATGACTCCTGTCCTAGGGGTCAGTTGGCTCGTGCAGTCACACAGCGATCAATACCCTGATTTGAAAGCTCCCATGTCCAGGAAGCACGTGTACATTGTTACTCTGTAAGTTCCACATTTGTGCATCTAGTACATGTACAGAGCGTGGTCTTATATGAACATTTCTGCTTGTGCCCCTCAAATACCTGGCATACATAACGTTCCCGTCTTCTGATGTCTGCAGTTATTACTACGACTTTAGTTTACAATCCAGAACTCTGTTACTGTCATAAACTATTGTAAATGGGAAGAAATGAGCATAAATTGTGGATAAATGAATTTCTGTCGTATGAGCGATGTTACGTGTCTAGGAAATGACAATGGATTTCTGTGTCTCTCTCTTCTGGTAATAAATCTTTGTTTTGTCATTTGCAAATGTATTTTTTAATATGTCAGAGCACTGAATGAATCGGTTGGCACGGCGTTAAGTATTATTGTCTGTAAGTAAAACCCTCTTTATAATACAGAGATCCAATGTCGACTCGTTTGGAGGGTAATAAAATGCTTAGTAGAAGAATACGGTAATTTGATTTCATTGTCTGGTTTCAGTCCTGCAGAATCAGCGGATCGCATGGATAGGATGCGTAATAATTGTGACGTAGTTGGCGACATTTCTGTGTAACTTACTGATGTTAAGGAGCAGAGTACAACATAAACCAACCATTGCTCAGTATCTCTGTGTAATTCACCTTCACTTATAGCGAATAAGGACAGATACCGATAGTAGAGAAAGAAATGGCACTAGCTAGGCGATATGGTAGCACGGTGGTTAGCATTGCTGCCTTGGGGTCATGAGTGATTCTGACCAGGTCCCTATCTGCGTGGAGTTTGTATGCTCTCCCTGTGTTTGGGTTATCTCCGGGTGCTCCAGTTTCTTTCAACAGTCCAAAAATCATACTGGTAGGGTAATTTGCTTCTGACAAAATAGACCTTGGCGTCTGGGTGTGCAGGGGTAATAGGGAATTTAATTTGTAAGCTCCAATAGGGCAGGGTCTGATGTGAATTATTACATATTCTCTGTACAGCTCTGCGTAATGTGATTGGTGCTATATAAATACATAACTATACACCACCCTCTTCCAACTCGCAAAACCGCATCATAACCTAGAATTCCGTATATAATATAGAATTAAAACTCTTGGCACCCTGTATCTGTGCAACAGTGGGGAGATTTCATTGGTGTCAGAGGTCATTGACGACTAATATAAAAATAACAGCGGTTGCCCCTGGTCACGACCGACCACGATAACGTTAGCCTGAAAGCTCATACAAGCTATACAGGTTATGGGGGGAAGCTGCATCTGGACTAAGAGACAGAAATGTTTCTGCAGACTTCACAAACATTCATCCTCACCCCTCACTAGTGTGCCCATCCAGCCAAAAAATATCCCACGCTATTTTGGGGTTGCCATCCGTGCCCTAATTTCTGCCACTTTCCTGCAATGTCAAGGAATAGGACAGCCCGGCTTGTGGTCGGAAGCCAATCATTGTATATGTTAAACTTCATAAATATATAAAATAAATATGGAACGTTTCTGGCAGATTTAATACGAGTTGGCTCAATCTATTCTTTCCCTTTGGCAGCCGGCAGTAACACGCTGCCGCTTGGGAACGGCTCTTGGAATATATATTGGAATGTTGTTGTTGGTTTTTATCCTTTTTAAACTGTCAAATAAACATATATTGCTTAATATATAATCTGTCTGTGTTTCAATCCTGCATTTAGTGCTCCAAATATAAAAATATTGTAACCTTAACATCGAGAGATATATTATATAGGATATACGTGGATGGTTTCAACTATTGGTTCCTAAACTGAGTTTTTTCCCAACATTAATGGTCTTTAAAAAAAATATCTAATAATAATAATCTAGCGTGCAAGTAAACGATTTTTCCCACAAAAGTACACACAACATGCAGAAATAATGTTAGGAGAACTGGTCGTTGTCAGTATATTTTCAGGAAATAGTCTGTAAAAAAAAAATAATAAATAAAAAATGTAAGGTCTGGCAGCGCTGCTCATTACTGCATCCAACCGTATGTGTTAAAAGCCCAAAAGGAGGGTGTTGCCCCCATTTCAGTTAGAAGGGATAATATTTACTGTAGTAGAAGAATGTGTTACTGCTACAGTCATTACCTTGTTCCTAGTCTAACCTAGAGGGTGACCAGTGGCTCTCCGGCTTTTGTGGAACTGCAAGTCCCAGCATGTCTCGTCAGCCAGACTGCCAGGACTTGCAGAGATGTGAAGTTACCTAAGATATCGAACTGTGACTATGTTACTCTGTCAATGTGCATTTACTATACAATTCACAAAGCCGTTTTCAGTTCCCAGATCTTTTGTCAACGCACAATGCAAATTTTAATCAAAAGTGCAGAAGTAATCTCAGGGGGCGGCCGTGTTTACATGTCCTTGTAGATTACAACCCATGATGGGGGGGGGCACGGAATATGGTGGAACCACTTATTACACCTGTCTGCAATCGTACAACATGACCCCCCCCTCCTCTGTATACGGTGAGCTTATACATGGGGTACTGAAGGCAAAATGCCGTAGTGCAGACAGATTATCCACCTGTTACTTTGTATTTAGGGATGTTATTTTCTTATAGAAACGTTCCTAGTTCTTACTAAAGTCCATTTGGAGCCGTTTGTCTAGAATGCAGCTTTATTGCTGATATCTGTGTGTCTGGGGAACCTCTCTGTAATAAGCATGTATCACTTAGATGGGAGTTTGTGTGTAATAAGTTGAATATTCTGTTAATAAAAGTAACTTTGTTGTTTGTTTTTCTTGTGTTTCAGAGTATTGGAAAAGGATCTTTGTGGTGTATAGACCCTGAGTACAGACAGAACCTGATACAAGCCTTGAAAAAGACCCCATATCACCCGTACTCCCACGTGTTTAATACACCCCCCACCTCTCCTCAGGCATATCACAGGTAAGGCCGTCCGCACACTACCGTCCATATATATAGATTGTGGTAAATGGGATTGGCAGAGACCCCGAGGTGAGACTTACCAGCTGTGCGCCATGACTGGTCGCCGCAGTGACACACGGGCTCGTGTCTTCAGTGTAGAGGTTTGGGGGGATCTCGTAGGCTCAGGACACTTGCTGTGTGACTGCGATCATCTTAGACTCACTCTAGAGATTTGTATTCAGCCGTCTCTATGTAACCAGCAGTTCCCATTAACAATTAAACCTGTTTCGTTATGGTTACCTTGTGTTTGTTTGTTCATTGACTTCTCTGCTGTGAGGGAACAATGCTGGTGCCTTAAGGAAACCTACTTCTATCTGACTATTGTGCGGCCAGATGCACTTCTATAAGATGTGTTTCTATAGTACAGGGTGCAGGTATAATTATACTAGTGGTTTATAGAGGCTGTAATCCACTCTCTTCTCTTCACCTATAATGTTTTACTCTGAAGCCTAAAATGTGACTTATGCTGGTTCTCCAAGCCTTTAGCCCAGTTGGGGGTATTGTGTTTGTTTTAAAAGCAGTTACTGAAGTGAGTGTTAGAAAGAAATTGTTTGGGAAATGAGACAAGTATTACTCTGATAGGTTTTCTTAAGGAAGTCGATGAGCGTTTGACTTAAACACATGAGATGGGGAACGAAGGGTTACACTACAATTTTAATCCTGGCTACAATTCTAAATAGTTTATCATAGTCTGTTCTTGTCGTTTATTTCTGTTTCAGTGTATTAGGCATCTGCTTTCTAGGTAACTCACTCACATTTTGCAGCAAAACAATCTGGAACTATGTTGGGAAAGAATATTGTATCTTAAATCTATATTTATAATATGTGTAGGGCCTCAAATCCATCTAATACACAGACACAACCTCTGTTGGGCATCAGCTGGTCTCCTACGTGATACTGGTCGTTTCTTAGTAACATAAGTCTGCTAATAAAACTGTCCTATTTATGCTGCAAACCTCCTACTTCGGAATCGGCTGCATATCTGACATCTCGGCAGCAGAATCAGGAGCTCGATGCTCTACCTGACGCTGCGACGCCGCTATAGACTTTATGGCTTCATAACAAAATTTTAGTGGCTTCAGCATTGCAGCGAACTAGTTTTGCAAGTCTAATATTTGCTTCTGCAAGACGGAGCCCGGTGTGTGATCTGTTGTGGTTTTTTTTTTTCTATTCTATAAAGCCCGTTTAATGAAGTTTCTCCGTATCTCCGCGGAGAAGCATTCCTTCACATGCCCAGACAATCAATCTTTAGTGCGAGATGGGAAGAACAGCTGATCTTTAGGGGGAAGACTGCCGTAAGTCTGCCCTCGCAAAGGCGATTAGCGTGATGGGAGCCATGGCAACTGGAGCGTCGCCGTGGCAACGCATAGCGGAGACAGGTGCAGTTACATCACGAGGCTGTGAGTTGCCTGGCAAAAGAACAGACCATTAGCACGTATAACCACACAGTTGCCATGGCGACCAGTAACCCCACGTAGCGACGACAGTTGGCTGCCAGCCTTCTCCTTCCGAGATGTCTACCTGCTTTTGTCTTTTTTTTTATTTATTTTTTTCTGTGAAAATCAGAAGCGCCATGAGATATCCGATATGACAACTTGAGGTCAGCTAGCTTCAGGAGGAGAAGCCAGGGCTGAGGATTATCACAGGAGCCTGGGACGAAGTGCTCGGCGTGCAAAAGAAATTATATATATATATATATATATATATATATATATATATATATATATATATATATATATATATATATATATATATATATATATATATATACTATAACTGACCCCAAAATTTGCTTTCAGGACAGTAAAGATGTCCGTGACCTCGTATCTTCCATTGCATCTTCTGCAGTCCAAAAGATGGCCCCTGTGCGCTGAGCTGCTCCAACTCCTGATTTGCTGAGAGCATGGAGGCATAGAGTGTCAGCTCTTGGGGCCAGCGTCCTCTCATGTCTGTCCTAGTTTGTCCCTTATGCTGAATTGTTTCCGTATGATGTTGTTCTGTTAATCGCTTCCATGCATTTATTATTCTGCCCTGTACCGAAGTAAATGTCATGTTCACTGTTTTTATATATGTTACATCTGCAGTACTATGTCAAGCGGTATGGAAACTGGCGTCGTGCAAATAAACCATAATGGTTGGCCCACACAGGTCATAGTTACATTATTGCTGCTGTTATTATTAGTATTATTATTATTTTATTTATTTTTTTGTCAACAGAATCTGTATAGTAGAAATCCAATATTGATATGCTGCCCCTTTAAAAACTCTCTGGCACTTGTAGTTCACCGGTAGCTGCTGCTGAGCAAGCTTCGATATTGTAGTAATGGAGAATTTATGATCTATTTAGATCCAACAAAATGTATTGTTCTCCAAAATAGTTACCTTGGAAATAAATTAATTCAACCCGTACCATTGTGTTTCTGTGCATATTGGAGTAAATTCTATGTTGAACGCAACTTTTGCCGACGCAAACAGAAGTAGAATCCGTAACGTAGAATTTCTTACAGTTTTGTTTTCAACGTTGCTTTGTGAGCATATTTATGTCTTTGTAATGAATTATAAGTTGCACTTTCACTTGCAGCAGCAAAAATACTGAGAACTCACCATTAAATAAGATAATAAAATAAATATATGTTGGGCAGCAGGAGCCCCCCTCAGACCCGGCTGTGGGTGATAGGAATAATCTATAGATCCGATGCTTCTACTGTATATTGCAGATATATTTGTGTTGGGGGTTTTTTGTTTACACCGGAGTCTGAGCAGCCGCCGTCAGATATTCTCCAGGACTGTCATTTAGACGTCGATGCTGAAGGTGAAAAATAGAGGTTTCTTTATTGCACAATCAGCAAATGACTCTTTATATCTGAGTGCTGGAGGTTTAATTCCAGTAATGCCGGTAACACGATCTCCTTATGTTACAGCTTTCTATAAAAATAGCCGCACGCTGCGTTTTTGGTGTAAAATAAAGACCTATTATGGTAAAACTCAGCACATGGGAAATAAATCGGTGGATTTCTTAAACAACAACCACACACGGCGTAAGCGGTCATTATACGGCCGGTCTTCACGGTTACAGATGTCCTTTTTTGTTTTATCTTTTATGTTTTACTTTTTTTATAATATATTCTCAGCTGTTTTCTCTTACTAGAACTAAACTGAGCACTGTGCCCACTAATATCGCACGTTGTTTCTTTTACATTTTTAGTTTAAATACTGCTGACTTTCTGTCCAAAAAAAAAAATATTCCACATCATCAATGCAACTTTTTTTAATGTCAAAATTCTTCACAGAGATTTTTTGTTTGTATATATTTGTGTAAATTGCTGTGTTAGGGGCTTCCAGTGAACGTGTGGAATGGAATCCTATTGTCAGTTCTGGAGACTGAACGGCATTGGAACCTCACGTTGTCCGTTGACTTGTGGTGTTGGTGGACACGGGCTACCTACCACGTCTGACAAGCCAGGAACGATACACGCAACATGTTCCGGCTTCTGCAGCGTCCCGTGTGGACAGACCACACCAGGGCAAACGCAGGATTTGTAGAGAGGGGTTTCCACGCCACGCCACCAGTGGGCGTGACCAGCATGCATGGGGCGTGGCTATAATTTTAGACAGTGCTTGGCTGCTCTCCAACTCTTCCTATCCCTATAATATACATGGGCAATGCTGCGTTCAATACTTTTAGGTGCACGTAGTTCTCCCTTTTCAATCAGAGCTGTGTGAAGCGGGAGCAGCCACCTCAATTATACAGTGCCTCAGGCTTGGAGGGGGGTTTCCAGGCACTAGGACCCCCCCCCCCTGGTTTGCCTATGCACACGTAGACCTGTTCCCTAATATGACCAGTGTTGTACTCATATAGGCGAATATAAGTGTTCACTTATCCTTGTGGTGTTGTAGAGTGTTTTCTGGGACCTATTGCATTATAATATATATTCAGTCAGTCGCTTATCTAACGGGCACACAGCTTTGTCACAGCTACGGAACTGCGGCAACCAGTCACTGAATTGCGAGCAATGGGGTGTGCGTATGTGCGTGCAACGGGCGTTGGAGGAGATTTATCATTGTTCTTTCAGCACAAAGTTTATCTAAGTTTTTCATCTGTTATCTTAACCTGTAGGAGTTCAGTAACGTATCTCAGCTTGCAGCCTTTATTCCTGGGCCTTATGAACTTTAGAACATTATGAGGTCTATAAATGTCTGTGCGTATTCCCAGTATTGACGCCATCCATGTCTTACACCCTCATGTTTGTTGTTCATGTTTTGATACTAAAGAGAGATTTTTCTGGACAATGTGCAGTTTGCCTGCTCTTTCTCAGTAAAACCTAGCGATCTGCATGTTGCATTATTGGGAAACATTTGCTTAGAGTTGGCTTCTGTTTTTCATGATGCTTTGGCCACTAGGGGGCAGTGTCCTATTACTGTTTTTTGTTGTTGTTTTTTTTATGGAAAACTCAACATTGCAGAACAGATGGCGTCTTAAATTGTAATTAAACAAAAAAAAAATTTCTCTTACAGTCAAAAAAAGTTCAGGTTTCTATGCTCTAAGCAGAATATCCGGACATGCACCATGTTTGGAAATATATTTCATTGTGTGTTTTATAGACACTCTCGGCCTGTGGATATAAGATGGTTGCCTAGTTCTTATTTTCATCCCAGTATATAATAACTTTGCACTAACTGCTGTAACAAAAAACAGCTACCTTATACCACCAGCAAATCATTTGCCCCCAGAGGGGAAGTTAATAAACTTTTACTCTCAAAAATTGTAACCACAGTGCTACTTGTTGTTTAGGACATATCGTAGCCTATCTGGATATTTGTTTATTCAACCACTGACTGGAAAATTGAGAGAGATGATTTCAAAACATTTTGTCACAGAATGTTCTTTTTAAACTCTTCCTTTACAAGATTATTATAATTGGCCCCTCCCCCCGAATTTTGGCCACACCCTTTTCACAATGCTATGTTAGTCAAGGTTATGACAACTATGGTGCGATATACATTTTGTGAAAGCATTATAGGAGTTGCACTATGAAGTTGTGCATCTATACACATATTGTAAAATCACATTGCACAGATCAGATTACATATTTTATTTTTTTGCTACTCTGTGTTTTTGTCTGTGCATGGTTTAGTCAGTTGACCCCTCTTGTTTACATTGGGTGTATTTATGGAAGATCTGTGTAGAAGGCAGCCCTGCTCCCCCGTGAGCTATTCCAGAATTCTTTCACTGTGTAACGATAGAGAGGTCTTTGCAGACATAATGCTGAGGAAATACGGGTTTGCTGGCACCAATTAGCACTGTGATTACTGAAAGAGGATTGCAATTTCAGGGCTAAAAGGACGGGCAACGGGCAAAAGGATTTGAAATGAGATTATAGAATTAAAAAGCTCCTTGCTTTTGTTCCGTGTATAATGCGACGATTTCTCTCAAGTAAGTGAAACAATCCAGTTTGGAGATTGAAGTGGAAGATCAATGTCCTGTGGCTTTCTTCAAGCGTCTGCGTACGAGCGGACCTCCGCCAGGGGAAGGCGGTTTAAAGGCTTGCGGGCTGAAGACGTTTAATATGGAGCAGTTTGCGCAGGGATTAGAAGTAGAGACACTTGTACGTTTAAGGGGTCCCCCCTAATAAAATAATCGCCACTGCTTTAGAGTAGAGGCAGACGACCTGTGCATTTCCTGCTGCTGTAGAACTACAAGTACCATCATGCAAGTAGAGAGGTGCAGGCTGCTGAAAGCTTGTGTATGTTGTAGTAAAATTTCAAATAGGCCCTTAAATCGGCAATCCCATAAAAAGAAAAAGAAAAAGGGGGGGGGGATATGGTTTTGTTAACATCGCTGTGGCAGGCTATATCAAGAATTTTGGCATTTAACAGTATCCTTGGTTTTGTTTGTTCAGGCTGCAATTAATGATTTCTAATTCCGCAGTTACCACAGTGCAATATGACTACCATGGCAACCACAGTCACTCGGCACATGATAGAGTGAGCAGAGGCTTTAGAATACCTCTCTGAGCTCTGCCTGCACAGTAAAATCCTCCATCACCCTCCCCCTCCCCCTTCCCCCCCCCTCTGTCATTACATGACAGGCTGAGAATCTGTGTGGGTGACTGACAGCCATACTTTGAGATTTTGAAAGGGAGATAATTTGTAAGACAGCTAAGAAAAATGACCATCAGTTGCAGGATTAAAAGGTACTAATCTTGCTATTAAAAGATAAAACGTGAAAGATAAATCAAGGGATTGCTGCTTTAATATTTAGTATATAAAAATAAAAACCCTGAAATCCGATGGAAGTGTGTGTAATTCTTTGTTTTAGGGTGAAATGTTGTGATGTTTTCTAGTGTCAGGGGTAAGTAGGGGTTAATGAGCTGGATCTATAAGTATAGGCTGTCACCACAGGATATAATACACCTGTTTAATGTAAATACTGGCAGGGGAGAAACTGGAGCCACAAGGTTTGCTAAGTAACAGGAGCAGGAATAGATATTGGATGTCAGAGGTTAGGTGGGAAAAGCTGCAGCGATGGCCGACAATGATGTGTGTGTGTGTGTATGTATATGTATGTATATATATCTCTATTGAGTCTTTTGTTGCTTTGTAGATCTAATAATAAGCAGACAGGAAAAACTTTTTCTATAATTTTCATTATTTTTCCCAGACTTATTTAAATATATATGAAGGGCTGTTTCCAGGTGATATAGAGCTCTGGTTGTCTCCGCGTGGTGAAGGCTGACATGTTGTGGTCTCTTATCAATGAACTAGGGATGTGACACATCCCTAAGACATGGACAGTGGTTCCTAGTGGACTGATAGGTTGGCTCCTCCATTCAATCACTTCTTCTTAGTGAATAGATTTGTGCATTGATATGAATATTGGTGCTGCTCCCACTGCTACTAGGTTACTGGATTTTTAATTTCTTTGAAAACAAAACAAAGAACCTTTTATGTCTTGATATTTATGGTTTTGTGAAGTGGTTCAAAGAAAATAAAAACTAAACTCCATTTGCACTTGGATAGAGCCGAAAGTTTAGAGTTTGCGCAGAGACTACGCAGAGTATCGGTGTGAGGCTGCTCAATGTGTCAGAGGTGACACTGAACCTGGTATTCACCGGGATCAATATTCCCAACAGCTGCTGGGTTCTCACCGGTATAACAGCACAGCTGGTGGATTTCAGAGGGGAAAAACAGCTTTACAGTATATAATGGATTAGATGTATAATATATTTTGTATCGGTTATTTATATAGCACTAATCCTATCACGCAGCGCTGTGCAGAGAATATGTAATCATTCACATCAGTCCCCGCCCCATGGAGGCTTGCAATCTAAATTCTCCACCACTAAAACACACCATGCACGCGCTAGCGTCCATTTTGTCAGAAGTCAATTGACCTATCTATCATCATCATCAGCAGCTATTTAGCGCCACTAATTCCGCAGTGCTGTATGGAGAACTTGCATCAATCCCTGGAGCTTACAGTCTAAATTCGCTAACGCACTTTCACACGCACACATACACACGCACACAGACAAAGAGAGACAGGGTCAATTTAATAGCAGCCAATTAACCTACTAGTATGTTTTGGGAGTGTGGGACTGGAGGAAACCCACGCAAACATGGGGAGAACATACAAACCCTACAGAGATGGGTCTCATGACGAGCATTGTGACAATCGCACTCAAACTTGCGCTCGCTATGAAAAGAAAGTGGTGAATACGACCCTAGAAGCGCTGGCTCTTTCGCTTATGGCAGTGGACTCTGTCAGACTGATGATAAATAAAAGCATATACTCGTTACCTAGACAAATGGCCCTTTTGACCCCTGGTCTTCATTGCAATTTGCTGCTCCGAGTTATTGTCTCCACCAATGACTTTTAGCAGCCGTTTCCTAAACACAAACTACAATTCGAACTTTGTGTGAATGGGCAGAGATCTGCCGTCAGTGTCGCAGGAGTATAACCGGCCCTATGCCGCTGCCCGCAGAGCCTTCCCTGCTGTGTTTTTATTACTAAGGAGTGTGTGTATCGTTTGTTTCTTGTTATTTAGAGTCTGGTTTTACCAGGATGACTGGTTCACTGAACCTGACTGACCCCCAACTTTTTATTTACACCTCCCAGGGTATATTCCCAACAAGGCCCACATACACGCTATAAATCATGACAGGAATCCTTTAATATTAAGTAAAAATATTGACTAGACACCGACCTCCAACCTTCCCAGGACTGAGCTCTGACGCTTACGGCTGATTTCTAGGTAACCTTGAAAAGGATCCGTGTTCCTGTCACTACAGTTAGGAAAGTGCTGTGTTTTTGTTTTCCTTTAATTAGTGCTGATTGCTGCCCTGGTTCTTAGAATATCACAGACCCATGGTAGATTATTAGAGCCGTACTGAGATGCACGCTGCATGCTCTGCAGGAGACCTCGCTGTCTGCCTGGCACTGAGGAGGTTAATCACGTACTGGAAAATATAAATGGTTCCTTAGTCTGAGTGCTGAGGGGGGTGGGGGGAGATCTGTCCCCCTCATATTGCAGAGTATCTCCATAGAGACGCATACCAGTATTGTAAGATAATACGAAACATGTGTCTGAGCGGCACAGACAGAGGCCTACACACTGATCAGGACCCTGCTGCGCTAATGCAAACGGCGAGACCACAATCCAGTCAGAGACTGCCGTGGCTTCTCCCAACATACAGCCTAACAAATCACTTGGAAATAGAGCTCTCAATGAGTCTCCAGTTCCTATTGAATACTTAGACTGCCTACTTATGAATATTGGTTCAGGATACAAAATGGCCACCCCCACCGTATGTAGGTTAATTGTGTTTCAGCTACTTGTTATGGTCTTGTCGGACACTTAGATAATTTTAATTTTTCAACCACAATTTATTTTGACTGCATTTTCATCGCTTGTGTCCTGATATAAATAACATTGGCCTATCGCACTTGTACGTCCGTCATCTGACGAGCACTATATGGAAGCAGTCTAGTTGCTCAAACTATCTGCCAAACAAATAGATCTGAGCAGAGCTGGGTATAACCTACGCTGTGTTTCTGCAGATGCGATTTCTGTAACGATTTCACTAACGACTAAAAGTCCCGATGACCATGCAGATTCCTGTGTACACACCTACACCATTTACCTTCAGATCTATGATCTTCATCTCTCATAACCATCTGCTGAAAAGATCCTGACTCTGTACACTGTACAGATATCTGCCTACACTGCTGGTGGTGAGTGCGTACACACTGCCACATTTGTCTGACATCGTTCCACCGTTGATCGTTATTTTTAGGAAGTTTATAAAACCAAATCCACAAATGCCATGTGTTTATTGGCACAATAAAACATGATTGTGGGAGCGTACACACTCTTACAATATCTGAACAAACGGTCGTGAATCGCAGGGCCGTCTCTTCCATAGTGCACGATGGGCAGGTGCCCGGGGGCCCTGCAGCCCAGGGGGCCCGTCAGAGGCAGCTAAAAAAAAAAGTTCCTGAAAAAAAGAAGAAACTACTTACCTTGCTCTCAGCTGGCGATCCGGCTCCCTCCATGGTCTCCTCCTCCGTGCGGCGCTCGCAGTGCATGTCGGGCGTGACGTCATCACGTTCGCCCGACATCCATTGCAGCCCCCTGGGCTGCAGGGCATATATATATATATATATATATATATATATATATATATATAGGGGCCCTGGTGCACTGCTTTGCCCGGGGGCCCCAAATGTTGTTAAGAGGGCCCTGGTGAATCGTGATGTACACGATAACTGCACTTCCTGGCAGTAACCCTTTTTGAAGAACACAGAACAATAACTACCAGTCAACTGCAAAACAAATGTGAATGTCAATAAAAATGTATATAGTATCAAATATGTAATATAACACTATATTTAATCTTGTGTTTTTGGTTTAGTGGGTTATCAGGCCTCTTATACCCACTGGGTTTGTGTTTGCATTAAAAATAATGTGAAACGTGAGATACTAGTGTTTTTTTGTTTGTGTTCTTGAGGGCAGTGGAGGTGCTGGACCAATGTGTAATCACAAGTGAATAAAACAAGATGTTTGTAAAAATACAATTTACCTGAACACTGGTGTAAATATCACTGTGTTTGGGGCTTATATTGAGGTACAGAACTGGTTTGAGCTGGGGCTCGTAACTTTATCCAGAATTTTTCCACAGCAACATTTTCACTTTCTATGGGCATTAGATTTGACTATTTTTAAAATGCAAAAAGTAAGTTGTAATAAACTGTAGTGACTGTGAGGTGCTGGTAACTCTGCCACGTTACAGCAGTGCCTTTATCTCGCACACCACGTGCTGTGTGCACTATTTGTGATATCTTGTTACACACGTTTCTTCTAGATGTCAACGTGTCTGTTTGTGTTTTCAATAATGACTTTGTTAGAAGTGCAGTGAACACATTTCCATATCCCGTCTCCATCATTCACAGAGCGTCCATTGTATTCACTGGGTGGGTGCAGAGCCCGCTCTGCAGATCGTTCTGATGACAACTGATTAAAAAAAAAAAAGTGGATTTACAAGAATTTTGGATGTACCCCTTTAAGCATACATTTTAATTTAAAATGTGCACAGTTTAAGTTTATTGATTATATTAGTGTTGTGTACACCATGTGGAGACAGCTATTTTGTGAGCTGAACAATACAGGGAATGCAGCCTATCCAGTCACTAGGAACCAGTGACATCACTGAGAATGCAGCCTATCCAGTCACTAGGAACCAGTGACATCATTGAGAATGCAGCCTATCCAGTCACTAGGAACCAGTGACATCACTGAGAATGCAGCCTATCCAGTCACTAGGAACCAGTGACATCACTGAGAATGCAGCCTATCCAGTCACTAGGAACCAGTGACATCACTGAGAATGCAGCCTATCCAGTCACTAGGAACCAGTGACATCACTGAGAATGCAGCCTATCCAGTCACTAGGAACCAGTGACATCACTGAGAATGCAGCCTATCCAGTCACTAGGAACCAGTGACATCACTGAGAATGCAGCCTATCCAGTCACTAGGAACCAGTGACATCACTGAGAATGCAGCCTATCCAGTCACTAGGAACCAGTGACATCACTAAGGAACAAGATAACTATGGGCTTTGTAATATGTCTGCTACTATATGGATGGGTTGGATAAAGACATTACATTTTCAATAATAAACCTTTGGCTCACTTGCTTTCTTCTAGTCTTTACCTTCCTGTAAAGAGAAAAAGTTTGGATGCTCAATAATTCTCTAACCAGCAATGGGTGCAAACATTGCGGAGGGAAATTTACTTCAAGCTCAGACAGCAGCCTCTGGTAATCCAGGTTACATACATCTGCACATATCTGTACAACCCATTATAATAGTCTGATGATGTTTCTGCACCTTCATCCTGTAATCTGGGAGTCGTTGGTTCTCTCTTCATGTGACACATTGCAACTTTCACCTTGAAACCGATGTCTTCCAGGACGTAGATTGCCTGCGGCTCTTCTGTCTCACAGGCAGCGTTGTTGACTGTCGCTAAGCAACGCCATAATTGTAATATTTGCTGCTGTCAGCAGTCACTGCGCGCTCTGCTCTTGTTGACAAATGTAAGGAACCAATCTCCCGGATCCTGGACTATGCCAGTCGGGGGTCTGGCAGCTGCTGTGTGTTACCTGGCGAGGGGCTTGTTTAAAGACCCTGGTAACTAAAATGCCACATTCAGCCGTCCCACCCACTTGCTCAGAAATCTTGTTTGTGTAACGTGGTTCATGACCTTTCACCTGCACCTAAACCTGCTGGTTGCTGCTTGTCTGAGCTTCCTGTAGACTTCCCGGCAGTAAATCTCGTTTCTTTTACCTGGTGAAGCTGTTTAGTTGCTATGGTCCTCGGGGAGAGCTCAGCATTTGTTCAAAGGGTTTCTCATCAAAAATACATGGGGATATTGTGGCAGGCTGTTAGTCTTCTTTTCAGGATAGGAACAAACTACCCCCAGGCAGGGCCTTGTAGATTGAAATCTGTGGCACCTTATTCAAAGGGAATTTCAACATTTTCTTTACAGGAATATGCCAAGCACAGGGTGATATGTATTAGGTACTTTTGTTTGGCTGTCCCTCTGTGCAGGGTGTAAGTAAACTCACAGCGTTGTCTACACGGTGACGTTTTCAGTCCCTCGTCTGTGGGCTTGACCACACCCCCAGTGATGTCATGCACACGTCATGCCGCCACACTCTCCAGGTAGTGCATTATGGGGGATTATCGTATATCCGTGAGACTGACAGGTGTGCTCTGGGGTATGAGAATAGAAACCACGGCGCTATGGGTTATACTAACCTCTGTAAGTAGAATTAGGTTTCACGCAGTGTGGTTTGTTATGCAGAATGTGAACAACAAATGGATTTGATGTATTTTTGTGTTTTTAGTAGCATTTTAGAGCTTACATTCTCAATGTGCTTTACATGCGGTAAATGCAAACCATGGAACGAGTAGTGTTCCGGAAAATGCTACTGCGGTGCCAGTACAATGCTGGTGGTTATGATAGCACTAGAAACAATGGTTTATAATGTCCTGCGGATTTACATGTGTTTAAATCCTCATGTAATTGTATCTAAATACGCCAGTTGGTATGAGCGCTTGCGAGCACCGTTCTAGAAATACGGTAAAGTCTTATAACAAGAATCTAGAGGACAAGAGGCCCTTCACGCCACACATCTGATTCGCCCAGTGCACCAGACATAAATATATCCAGAGAGCACCTCTGTGTGCAGTTTTGAGGAAACTGGAATCAAATCGCTCTGCCTGTTGATATAACGATGTGGTTGAAAAGCACAGGATCCTAGGAACAAATAGCAAAGCATTAAATTATTTTAAAACAAAGTTAGAGAGCGTTGACAAGCCAGCCCATTCATTTAGGGGGAAAGGGGGTATAGAAAATGGTTCAATGAATCTGGTAGATATAGCACCTTTTTCCCTGAGCACCAGGTTTAATAAACACCCCCCCCCAACCCCACAACTCTCCACCCAGTTTTATGACCCTGTGGGGGCATGATGAGGTCCGCTATAAATCTAGATTGATAAGTAGACCTCACGCCAGTCCATCCGTTTATAACCCTGCTCCAACCGCAGAGACAAAGTTCTCAGGGCTACGTTTTGTCTCCCTTAACGAGCTGGTCTCTTTAATCACATCGTTTACTTAAATGGCCTCATTAGCAAAGTGCTGCAGAAACCACATTTAGAGGCAAGACCTCTATAAACACAAGCGGCTTTCTGCTGCCAGAATATGGCGTTGGTGATGTTAACGTGCTGTCTGGGAACACTCCTGAGATACGTCACTCCTAATATTGAGTTTTCTGTCTGATTACCCCAGCCGTTTGTGTGTTTAATGTGTTTTCTGAATGATGTGTTTAAGGAAGCTGTTTCTTTTGTTTGTTTTTTTTTTTTTAAATCCCCTTAGAGAGATGTATATTTAGGGAGCTGAAGCTGATTGGGTCGGGCCCTATAGAAAATACCTAAAATTAAATTCCACTTTTGTGAATTTCTTTTATTTTTTTTATGTGCAAACATTTAACCAGTACCTTTTCTACTTGTTTGCTAGATACCCTCTACTAGAGAGTGTATCCAACACCTTTTTCTACAGATTCTTCAACTTTTACAGTACCCGGTCTATGTCTGGCGTCCGCCACCGTCGTCTCATTGGCTGACCTCAGAGTTTTGAACAGACTGGTGAGAATAGACATTTGCACTAATCCGTTTAACCTCTGCCATGCGGGATAAACCTTTCCTGCCACCACAATGTCACTAGTATCTAGTGAATTGATGGGCTGAATGTTGCTCCAGCCAACAACCACCGTGTGAAGGCCACAGGTGCACCTAATACATATATTATTTAACAAATGTGCCCCTGTAATATTTTACTCTATATTCCATACTTGGATACAGCTCCTCTCCACTCATTGTCATATCGTTGTCTGTCTCCTGTGAATGAGGGTGTCGGTGCCTGGCGGAGGGCTGCTCATAAACACAGGGGGGGGGGGGGGGAGCATTGGGACAGCCGTCTTTGTGTCAGTTGAGATTGCCTTTGTTCCCTGGGAACATGACATGAATGACCGGTGTAGATGTGAAGAGCTCTTCTGTGAATGACTCTCCCATCCTCCGCTCGCTCCTTAATTCCCCTGAAGTGTGATGGGGCGGGGGCCATGAGCTAAACGCCCATTGTGTCTAGTCCTAGGGTCGCAGAACTTGTTGTGAGTTTCCAAAGTCTGCTATTGCAGGTCTGTGTACATATATCATTGTATGTCTTGGTGCTCTACTAATAAACAGGCTTATGACATTGTATTATAGAAAGTAATACTAACTTTAATGTGCATCAGTGTTTAGTCTACATCAATATGCAGTGAATGTAGAAGAAAATAATGTTATTTGAATATATCTCATATTAAAGTGGGATAATGTCAGCATTATCCACGAGGCACAGTTGGGCGATAACCTGTAAAAATAACCTCTGAGGACTTGTTTTGGGCAACATTGATCCTGTGTTTCATTTGATCCACAGCACCCGTTCTGCTGAATGTCCATGGTTTATGTGTCTTGTTGGGACGTAGAGTAGAGTTTACAAAATAAATATAAGAAAACAGTCAGTCTTCTATAAAATGGCCGTGCAGAAATACATTTATAAACTTAAACTGCCTGTTCTAGAAATGCCCCCATATACCTCTTGTGCCTATCTAATGCCAGCTCTGACCTGGCGCAGGACAAGCGTCTTATTAATGCCAGTCTTGATTTGTTTTTTCTCTTGTTGCAAACACTGATTACTTTTGCTAAGTGTGGCCCCTGTGGCTCCTCTGATGCTCCCCCTTCTTCAGCTATGCAGAGGTGATTACAATTTCCCAGGCACTAAGTATGAGAGCAATGCCCGACAATGTTTATTTAAAATAACGACAGATCCCAATACTTTGACAGCTTATTGAAACGGCTATAACTTGAGATTCCGGTATTTGATACATTCCAATATCTGCTACATTGATAGTTTTGTTTAAATACATAATATAGACATGAAACTCTGCAATCTGCTGATACATTGTCTCTCTTTGTTTCCAGCACATCGGTACCACCCCTGTGGCCCGGAAGCAGCTTTTTCAAGAAGAACGGAGCATTGCTTCAAGGTAAGTTCTTGGCGCCCTGCGCTTAGCGAGACGCCCGTGTTCCGCGCTCCCTCGGAGCTGGGCCCACAGCTGTATGACTGGCCGAGATATATGTGTAATCTTTCTATTTCCATCTCTGTTCTCCAACTGTCGCTGCTGCTCCTCCTCACAGACGTCTCAGCAGATATAACCTGTGGTCCGTATATTGTGTTACGTTCCCCCTTACCGCCTTCTATATGTCTGTTTGGCCTATTTTACTTTGATCCGTCTGATCCATAAGTAACATTTGTGAATGTGTAGCAGTGAATGTGTTACGTTGTGTCACAGATTCTAGTCTGTACCAGGCAGTTGGGACATCAGTCTATAAACGTGAATCATGTAACTGAGTTTTGTGCCTTCAACGCTGTTTTCAGTGTGTATAAATAGACACAGTGGAGTATGTCATTTATACTGTGAGCCGATCAGGGCGGATGTGTTGTCATCTTGTATTTCAGTGACTGTCCAATGTATTCTGTTATATCTTAGAGAGATTCTCATTGTAGGACCAGTCAGTTGTACTCATGGATAGAAAGTAAGCCTAGGAAGGCAGCTATAGCCAAGCTCTCCACGGGGACTATATGAACTCTGCTTATATCACATTTACTTGTGGTTGTTGGAGATCTATGTCCCTATTCATGTTCTACCTCCTGTGTGTACGAGTATGACAGGACATGGCTCACAGAGCCCAAATACGGAGATACGTAGTGTAACGGGGCTGTAGACCAGGCCCCACATCTCATAGTTTGTTTCTTGTTCGATTTTCAGACTCTCGTGAATATTACGAGAACAAATGAACCTGTTCATTAGCATTTACTGGTGTTTTTAACAAGCCCGTAGTTTCATTTGATCGGAAGCCTTGTGTTGCTGTAAACTGGTTAACTTGCAGAAAGATGGTGGTTAGTTCAGTCTTTAGTGGAATGTGAAAGGAATTAATTGTTGTCTCTTCTCTGCTGTACACAATGCTGCATTGTATATGTGAATATATGTAGAATATATGTGACTGTATGAAGGATACATGAACCCAGACCAGTGCTGGTTGATGATAATAAAGCAGGTGTCTGGTTGTCACTTTTGGAAATATTGTACCTAAATGTTGTCTAAATTCCAATACATTGTATCACCTGCTCGATATTCCACCTTGGTGGAGATAACGGGGTCACGTCACACTTCAGTTGTGTTTATTGTGGAGAGTTGCTGGTGAAATAGTTACTTTTCTCTATCACCTATTTGTGTTGTGGAAGGATTTCCGGTTATCTGTGTATTGGCACAGTGATACAGTGATACAATGATACAGTGATACAGTTATACAATGATACAGTGATACAAACATTGCTGCTGAACAATCAGGATATTGTTTCAGGAATGAAATATTTTTCACCTGAGTTTGATCATGGGGGAGGATATTTTTGCAATGCATGTTAGTCTCTCTGTCAGTAACATATACCCTCCCCCCCACCACAGAAGATCTGGGGGTATATTTATCAACAGTGGGTTTGAAAAGTGGAGATGTTGCCTATAGCAACCAATCGGATTGTAGTTATCACTTATTTAGTACATTGTACAAAATGACAGCTAGAATCTGATTGGTTGCTATAAGCAACATTTCCACTTTTTTAAACCCGCAGTTTAGTAAATATACCCCCTGGAGCCTAAAATGGGTCATAACAGAGGTCAAAAACGTAGCGACTCAGATTTCGGAGCAAATTTGCACCTGGATGATTAATGTTGTGATGCAAAAGGGGCAAACACTCCTGCTGGCTGTAATCTACCGCACTACGGACCTTATCTAAAATCCAAAGTAACAAACCTCTTAGTTCCTGTCAAGCTATCAAAACTTTTTTATATAATTAAGTGAATGTGACGAGATGCTTTTTCGTATTGGATCAATGCTCAGTGTAGTTTTTTCAAAGATTTAGTAAAACAGAAACCTTTCACATAAAGTGTATACTTGTACTATTTAGTAACCTCTTTTAAGTACAGTTTATTTTTTTCTTTAAGTTTAATCTGGTTTTCTTCTACCTGTCTCAAGAAAAACTTGGAAAAAAAGTGACTGTATTTTGCAATTGTTGTTAACAACAATAAGTCGGGCATCTTTTTATATTTAATACCTAATGGTGGTCTTATAACTAATACAACTTACTAATTAACCAGTGTAACTGCCAAATCTCCCACAAATTCTCAGCGTATTGAGGTTGATGCAGGTTTCCCTGATTCCCATCTACATATAGGGGATCTGTATCTGTTTCATGGTTTATTCCTCGTCGGGGCCGCTGGATCTGCAGAATCACAGGAGCGACCTTTATGCAGATCTCCAACCAATCTCCGCCATCACTAAAGTCTCTGCTCTTACTGCAAGTTCGGGGAACTGAGTGGCTTTATAATTAATCATACATAAAATATATTACAGCATAATCTGTTCCACTTACTGGCGGGTAAATAAACCTACCCTCTGATCAGACTGATTTTACCCGGGGTAACGGTACCGCTCTCTCCAAGTTGCTTTAACTGTTTTATAAACCCCTTTTGAGATGAATGTCCTGGTGTAAGATGTATGATTCAATTGAAGCTGTATAAATAAACCGGTAGACTCTACGGGATCTAGGTCAGAAATTACTGTATACAGAAGGGGTCGGCAACTTGCGTCTCTCCCGCTGTTGTGGAACTACAAATCCCAGCATGTCCTGCCAGTTACATTCTAAAGTATTAATCTCTAGTCCAGTGGTCCCCAAACTGTGTGCTGCGGCCCCCTCACAGGGGTGCCAGGGCCAGTGGTAAGCAAGGCTGGGGACTATTTGATAATTTTTGCTTGGGGGTGCCTTGAAAAAATTATGGAGACCCTAAGAGTGCCTGGAACTGAGAAAGTTTGGGATCCACTGGTCTAGTCCCATTCTGGACCGCAGGATATTATTTTTAGACGGATTGTAGGCTGTGGGGTTTGTTTTGTGTTATCGAATCACGTTTATCTGGATCAGATAATATCCTATGAAGCTGTGAAGTTTTCGGTGTGTTGGAAACGCCAGGACAGAGAAGGTTTTCGGCACCGTCGGTGCTGGGACAGAGATTGGAGATTAAACCCTCCTCTGGCAGTTCCTTTGTGCTCAGACTTGGAAAGAGTTTTAAGTACAAACCGTCCTGCACCCACCTACTAACTAAACAGGCGAAGGTTTAGTGGCGCAGTTTGGTTGCCATGGCAGCCCCGAGGTGTGGCTGCAAATTACAGGGTGAGATGCATGCTGCCGTTTAAATGCTAGGTGTGTGTACAAGTTATTATCTGCAATCTGATGCCTGGAGTCTAGGGCCCTAGCAACCCGTTGTGACGGCCATTAACCCTTTGCTGTCAGAAATGCCAGAACTAGTGATCTAAATCCCCCCTGGCAGGATCATTATTTATCTTATATTTGCTTCAAATGTCTTGAGTTAGATTTGTGTACAGCTTACAAGCGAGGGGGGATCTGCACCTTCAGGTGAAGTTTGCTGGCTTGTTTGCACCCTACTGCAACTTTTTACAGCAGCCAACAGAAACAGATTTGTCCTTTTTCTCTTCTTTTTCCTGCCTTCTAAAGGTAACATTCTATAAGTTTGTGGCTCTTTCTGTCTGTGCAGGGTAGGATGGGCTCTGACTTTTTTATTTTGTCATTCTTTTAGTAGAATTGAGAAAAGGCCAATCCACCTAATCAGTGTGAGTAATGTAACTAGTGGCCTATAGTGGGTTCATTACCAGCAGACTGTAGAAGACCCCTCCCTGGGATTCCCGGCCCGCTTATGGTTTTATTGAGACAAGGACGGGATAATGCCCAGAACCCACACAGAATAGGGGGAGCGGGCATAAAACCAACACTTGATCTTGCAACGTGTTTGCAGACAAATACAGGGGTCCTCACTGTTTAGAGAAGCTCTGCGCAAAGTTTGGGCGTGAGAATAGTGGTCAGCGGCTGGTGGGGGAGCCCGCGCCGTGCCAATGAATGTCAGACTCCTATTCTCCCTGCCCTGAAATATTTGGCACTGGGCCAGATTCCTTGCCAGTTATCGCTCGGATTAAACGTCCCCGCTTGTGTTTTTAATTTACTTATTTAAAAGTAATGATCTCACAGCTGTTAACCAGGCATTATTGCCTAAAATCAAATACATTTATCATTAAGTCCTTGCCAGCAGTTGTGGAAACAGTCTCTGCAGAGCAGGAGGCCTCTGTGGTATAAATCTGCTCTTCTCGTGGTCGTGCAGCTACAATTCTTGGCTGTTGTCATCCTGTATTATTAGAGTAAGCTTTTAATGAGAGGGGTCACCTTTTTATTTTTGTTTTGTTTTTAATTTTATAGATTTGGTTATGTTATGATAATCAGACACCTTGCGATTTAAAATTATTTTTAGTCAGTTTTTAATTAACTTGTTTCAATATCCTGTACAGTTTGACTAATTGTAGGTTTAATCCTTAAGCACTTTTGGTCAGGTTTCCAGTTCTTTGTATCGATCACCTTATAATGTGTCTCAGGTTTGTTTGACTGGATCCTAAATTTGACATATAACAGTGTCTAGTTGAATGACTTGTTATATAATGGGTATTAACAGACCGACAAGGAGATAAGAGGCCCCTTACTGATATGAGTACATTATTATTATTTATATTTTATTATTATAGTTATTGCACATCCATGTGAAGAGCATGTTTATAGCTGGGAAAGTAAAACTTATAACTACATATATCCCGGTTTTAGTGCTCGGAAAGAACCAGTTCTTCAAATGTTGTAATAATGTGAAATTTCGGCCTCTGTGCAGTCAGGATATACTGGATCCTCTTTACACGTGATGGATGGATTGCAGACAAGGCACTGTCTCCCTGCGTGGTAATATTGGGTACAGTGTGTGTGTGTCCTCGTACCACCAGTATTGTTACAGTATCAGCCATGTTATACTAAATGTCCTCAGCATTAGATGTCAGCTTGTGCTCTTGACTTGGTAAAATCAGTTAAAAACCTGGGGAAACCTTTAAACTGCAGCTGAAGACGTTGGCTCTAACCTTTCTGTGTCCTGGTTTCACAATAACACAAAGTGCCGGATGTCCTGCCCTACGGAGATCCCAGTACACTTGTTTTAGGCAGCTTAATCTTCTCTCAATACATCAATACTGTCATTCTGTGCAAGAGAGGATTTACTACTGGTGATCCCTTCATTTGACAAATTTGAACTTTTTTAAGACTAAGGGTCAATATGTCTATCCGTTTAGAAAAGGGTGCAGCGTTGCATGTAAAAACGTGAGTACTCCTGAACTCAGAATACCATGGTGCTGATAAATTACTCTGTAGGACAGTGTTGGCTAACCTGTGACACTCCAGGTGTTGTGAAACTACAAGTCCCAGCATGCTTTGCCAATATATAGCAGCTTATTGCTGAAAGGGTATGCTGGGACTTGTAGTTTCACAACACCTGGAGTGTCACAGGTTAGCCAACACTGCTGTAGGACATAGGGGCACGAGGATACTAATACTTAATAATTTGGTAAGCAGATAGTGGTTTAGCACATAGATTGGCTGGAGTCCACTTTACCTGTATTTGAGGGTAAAACAAGTCTCTTGCATGAGCTGGGAAAAATAAAGAAGAAAATTTGAGCACCCAAAATCCAGTGTGATCAATAAGCGCCATCTTTCTGTCCTGCTCTGTGTTCGGGGGGAGAGATTTCAAACATTCCCAGATGCAGGTTTCTCATGCTGGGACTTGCAAGAAGACAAACTGGTTTTCTCTTCCCTCCTGGCTGAAAGAACACGTCGGTTTACTGTCAGCCTTGCTTCATGTAGCGCTGGTACAATCTCACTCTCCCCTCTTATAAATGAGTTCAATTCAAAACATTGTACGAAATGTCAGGATGCAATTGTACCAGAGTAAAGTGCAGAGAGGTCCAGGCTAAATTGCACCGTTATGACCCGACATTGTGAATTTCAGCCCCCTCCAAACTTAGGAGTCAGTGGGTGAGCGGAGAGGTCAGTAACGTCTTCTGGGTCAATTGGGAGACTGCTGCCATTTCTGTGTGTTCAGCAAAATAACGAACTGCTTACAGGTGTCATCTCTCTCTCAAATGAATGGTTTGTGATCCGTTACATTTGTGGCAGCATTAATACCATCTGTGGTGTGTGAAATACACACTATTTACTGTGTTAGTGTAACGCTCACTCTTCCTTCTGTCTGGTGCACTTTAGCTTTGTAAACTGTGTGAGTTAATCCGACTCTCTGCTATTTATCCAATAAATTGTGCTTTGCTGACCTTGAAAATGAATCTATTTATAGTAAGTATGATGGCTTGTCAGAGTCTATCTGGATGTATTCTTCCTGACAGTTACTACGGATGATACAGAGAATGTAATTCCTCTGCCTTGTGCGCTATTGATTAAACTGCACATTTACGGGGTGAGTGCTGGGACTGAGCCGGGTCCCTGCGGAGGTCCTCACTGGGGAATCACAAATAGAATTCTAAGTACGTTAGTGCTGACTGTTCTTTTCGTGTGTATTGTGTAATAGTCGTAGAAAACAACTTCCTGCTTTGTAGAAAGCTTCTCTTACAGATTGCTGCTCTCTTAGTGTTCAGTTATGTCAAGGTCCTCAAATAATTCTACATTAAAGTGAAATGATTCATAGAAAACAACTTGCATTTTGAAACAAAATATATATAATTGTTCTTTATTTTTCATTTATACACCCATTTTGATGCCCTGTGGGTTCTGGGGAATTGACAATTTTATGATGTGTAGATTTCAGACTGTTTGCTTGGCTATACTGCTTGGAGGTGTGTATTGATCTTAAATAATTTAAGTGGTGTCTCCTGTTGCAGAACCCCAGTCCCATCATTGGTCTGTAATGCACCCGCTGCAGAATCTTGTTCCATCGCCTGTGTCTGTAATACACCCGCTGCAGTATCCCGTCCCGTCACCTGGGTCTTTAACACACCCGCTGCAGCGTCCCGTCACCTGGGTCTTTAACACACCCGCTGCAGCGTCCCGTCACCTGGGTCTGTAATACACACGCTGCAGCGTCCGGTCAGCTGGATCTGTAATACACACGCTGCAGTATCCCGTCCCGTCACCTGGGTCTTTAACACACCCGCTGCAGCGTCCGGTCAGCTGGATCTGTAATACACACGCTGCAGTATCCCGTCCCGTCACCTGGGTCTTTAATACACACGCTGCAGCACCGTCACCTGTGTCTGTAATACACACGCTGCAGCGTCCGGTCAGCTGGATCTGTAATGCACCCGCTGCAGCATCCTGTCCCGTCACCTGTGTCTGTAATACACCCGCTGCAGCATCCCGTCACCTGTGTCTGTAATACACCCGCTGCAGCATCCTGTCCCGTCACCTGGGTCTGTAATACTCCCGCTGCAGCATCCCGTCACCTGTGTCTGTAATACACCTGCTGCAGCATCCTGTCCCGTCACCTGGGTCTGTAATACTCCCGCTGCAGCATCCCGTCCCGTCACCGGTGTCTGTAATACACCCGCTGCAGCATCCTGTCCCGTCACCTGGGTCTGTAATACTCCCGCTGCAGCACCGGTCTCGTCACCTGTGTCTGTGATACACCCGCTGCAGCATCCCGTCCCGTCACCTGTGTCTGTAATACACCTGCTGCAGCATCCCGTCCCGTTAGTTGTGTCCTTAATAATTTGAGAGGGAATACTTTATTACATGGTGTTATAAGCTCTGAGGTGAGCTGATAATGGCAGATTGGAACCTGTGTGGAATATTCGGTTGTGTCCTCTTTCCTCAGTCTTAATAATGAGACCTTGTTCTTGAAAGGGTATTAAATGACTATGTAGGAATCCTAGAACATGGGAAGGATCTTAGGACATGGGAAGGATCTATCTATAGGGATTGGTTATAGGCTACATTGGGACTTGTAGTCCCACAACAACCGGAGAGGCGCAGATTGCCTTAGCGTGCTGTAAGGCCGCTGTACGCCAGGTTTTTTATTTTTAATTCCTTAGTGGGACTTTTTTCTGGGTTCCCAAAAAAGGAAACTCCCAATAATGTTCAATGGTCACAGCTCAATCAGGGGATCCCCCAATAACAGATAATGGCTCCCAACTTGGGGACCTGGGTTCCATTTGCTTTGAAGGAAAGCCCCTGGCGTTCGTGTGGAATGCTGCTTTGACCTTTTTAGGTCTCGGGGTGTTTGCCCAAAGTTCTCTCTTTTTGGCACAGAGAACCCTGCAGCTCCGGACCACAATAACATTTGAGGAGGAGTATTTCTGGTTACCCTGATGAGCTGTTGGTATCGGTTCGGTTAAGCCTGACTGTCCTGACATTGTTGTAATATTGCTTTCTATTTGCAAAGAAGAAGAGAGGGTCTATATTTTGGAGCGTTTTACTTGGCAGCTCACAATGAAGGTGCCCCCAGCCCCCATCTCCCATACACAATGGAATGCTGTACGGCTTTCAGAAAGCCACTAGTACAAATGCCTCTTGTCAGAAGCCATCAGCGTTCTGCTGCTCATGGACGATGGAAGCCGGGGCCGCGCTGTTGTTAAACGATTGTCCCAGGCTGGCTGAGCAGATTGCGAGAGTGCGTATTCCTTCCACTGTTCACCTTTTGTGCGAAGCCACTCTGCCTATTGTCTGTGTGATCGGTGACCCGGCAGGGATTGGACTTAATGCAGCAAGCCTGAAAACACGTCTCTCCCTTTCAGAATAATCCCCCGCTCCGCTCCAAATGAAATGATTTCTGCACTTCAAACCTTAAACTGCAACTGAGGAATCAATACGTCCCCCTGCTCTACAATGTCTGTTTTCTATATCCACTTTCAGATCTGCCAAACCACTGGGATTGTACAACCCCTGCATGTCCTCCGCTCGTAATCTCTTAACTCTTTCACTGTGGGAAGTAGAAATCTCAATGCATTTGCTAAGTGAAAACCTTTGATATAAGCTGCTAAACTTATCTAGGTTAGGATATAAATATTGACCTTCCATTCCCACATAAACCACATTAGAGTCTTTCACAACATAAAGTGAATATTTGTGTAGTTAATGGTTATTAAAGACTGGTGTTGCGCTCTGTAGCTGCAGTGCAAGAAATATTTTTTTTAGTCTACTAGAATGCCTGCTACTTCTGTCTTCTACTATTTATTTGCATACAATGCTGCTGCCAATTTTTTGATGGAGTAGAGGAATAAAAATAAGTTACATAACAAAAACATTTGAATAGATTTTCCTGAGATGTTGCATTTAAGTGCATTACGTGCCATGCAATCTGGGCAAACCCTGGCATACTACCACCCCCATGGCCACTCCTAATAAAAATGTTTTTAGCTGTAATACATATGACCAAGGATAACAGTACAGTATTGAAAACCGGGGACAAGAAAATTCCATGGACAACTTTACATGTTGACTGCAAAAAGTAATTTCCAGTTTACTAATGAAACGGAAAATGTAGAATTTATTAAATTTGAGTCTGGAAAGTTGAATAATGTTGGATTTGTAACTATATGAATGTTCTATTTAGAATAAAGCTTTACTTTCAGTTTTAGCCAAGTAGGGTAACGAGTAAAAACAATTCTTGGAATGGGGCGCGGCTCGACTTATCTGTCGGACCTGGTTGTGTTTGACGGATGAGTTGCTTGTTGTCTTGGTGATGACTTCTAATACAGTAAGCCGTGATACACCCAGCTGAGTAATACTGTGTGACTGACAGCTGTCCATGTGTGAGACGCAGCGCGCTAAATGCACCTGATAGACTGGAGGCAGCCATCTTGTTTACTGGAAAAGTGGAGGTGTTGCCTGTAGCAACCAATCAGATTCTAGCTGTCACTTATCTAGTATTTGCTCAGTAATTCTAACCCCTCAATGTCATTTTTCTCTCTGTGTTGATTGTAAAGAGAGAGGCTTTTCCTATCATCCACTCTGCTCAGCCTGCAGAGGGGGGAGACGGTCCTTAGGGTGGGAGCGAGTACCCCCCCAGCATGCCGGCACTTCCTGCCTCCATCGTGCAGCCCACAGAGAGATGAGATGTTACAGGTTTCCATGGAAACAGCCGGCGCTGGGAGGAAGGAAATGATGGAAGGAAGATGCCTTTTACTGGGAATTCTCCACAATGGAAACTTTGAAGTCAGAAAAAGCGTCTAGTGAGACAGAACGGTTCCAGTCCTGGCGCTGTGACAAACACAGGGAAACTCATCACAAGCGGCGCTCAGAACAACAGGACGGATCTCGGAGTCATCGGAGCCTTTTCCCTGTATCCTAAGCATCAATTCAGGGCTCCGGGCGGAAAACCCAACTCTGGAAGTTAGAGATTCAGTAACTGTAGCAGCGGAAAAATAAAGCTAAGATGAAAAAGACTCTGTTGGATTTCGGCTTCACTTCTACAGTTATATCCGTATTCTAAATCTAATGACGCTTAAACTGTAGCTCCTAGGAACAGCACAGTCTCTGGGTTTTAGGAGGAAAAAAATCACATTTTTGTCTAGCTGTAAAAAACCCAAAAACAAAATCTAGCTTATTTTTGTCACATCAATAATGTTATTGTTATTTATTTACTCCATTATTTTCCGCGTCTCTATTTAGTGGTTCTAATCCCCTTTATACTTTAAACTTGCTCCTTATTACACTTCTATAAATTATTATTTCATTAGAAAGAGATGAATGATGAGGACCTCAGTGTAACCCATTGCAGGTTACGTTCCACCAGTACTTGAGTCTGTCGGAGAGCGGAGCTGCACTTTATTTGAGCACTTTCATGATCAACAAATAGATTGTGAGACTAAGTGGCAGCGCTGAGCTGATAGGTGGCCCCTGGTCTCTGCCGCTTAATCCAAAGGTAGATTTTGAAAATAAATGAATCTGGAACTGATTTATTGGGTAACTTTAACGTCAGGGTGGGCAGCATGTGGTCCGCTGGCTGTGGTACTACAAGTTCCAGCATGTGGGGATGGCTGTAAAACTTTGATTTTATAGTGCAGTGTTGGCTAACCTGTGACACTCCAGGTGTTTGTGAAACTACAAGTCCCAGCATACCCTTCCAGCAATAAACTGCTATATATTGGCAAAGCATGCTGGGGCTTTTAGTTTCACAACACCTGGATTGTCACATGTTGGCCAACACTGTTATAGGGTCTGTTATGCAGGGGCAGCGTGCTAGGACCTGTGAATATAACCTACATCCGATTAGGGATTTCTTTTTTTATTTACAACTACAGTCCCTAACAATCCATTATTGATATTTGTACAAGGAATATAGAACAGAGCGTCCTACAGTAACTGCCATGTTTGTGCAGGGCCCAGATGTCTGTCTGCAGCAATGCCTGGACTACTCCTTTGTGTGGCTTCATTCACGGGAGAAGGGTTTGTAATAATCCCGGATATTATCTTCCATCCACTGTGTAGGTTTTTTTTAAGCTTTATTTTAAATTTTAAATAAGCAAATCTCAAATGAAGAATTAAAGATTATTTGTTTAATGAAACAACGTGCTTCCAGATACAGATTGCAGCAGATCTGTTGCCCCCCTCATTGGCAACTAAATAGAAGTCCTAAGTAAGACGGCAAATGATGTCTGAACCATTCCACAGGATACGCGAGTGTTAATGATCAGCGCGCCAGAGACTCTAATTATAGACTGGAGGTTTGCTGACTTTCTGCTAAATGATTACTCAATACAGTCATGCGATCACCTTGATGCTGGGCTGTACGCTGTACTGGGGGGGTCTGTTGTCCTGCTGGGCTCAGGGCAAAATGGCCTTTTCTGCAATTATTATGGAAAACTAGAGAGAAACTATATTACTGGTGTAAAATAAATTATCGTTACATCTTAAGTTATCTCTATCAGCAACGTCTCATAGGGTGACGATCATGACGGTCTATTTGGGAATAGGGACTGGTTGGTGTATTAACAAGTAAATCATTTGTGTTTCTAACATTCTCTTATTTCAAACACCATCAGGGATCAGTGTTTATCGTGCAAACTGTTTTTGTGAATGAAATGAAACCAACCCTCAAGGAAAACCAAAGTCTTTATTATTATATTTTGATTCTTACACTTTATTGGTAAGCGCAGACTTTTATTTAACGCAGAGAGATCTTGTAATCACCGCTGGGCCCTGCGGAGATGAAAGCCTCTTATCTGCATTCAGCAAACATGAGTTGTTGACATCAAAGTTTGCTTCTTGTGGAGGCAGAAGGGGGAATCAAAGGAGAGCGGAACGAGCGGGGCCTACTCCGGCTTACCCGGCCTTGTAGGGGTTGTTTAGCAAGTCAATTATCACTGTGAAAAGATATAGAGAGAAGAATACAGGACCAGGCTGTGTAACAAAGCTGAGGATTGCCCGAGTAGCCCCCGAGCGGCTGCAGGACGACCCCCAGCCTCAGTCCTCAATGAGGCAGGAGAGGCTTATTTGTTTTTATTGTTGCCAAGACAACCCCGGGGATTAATACAAAGACGCCTCCACTTCTTCACCGTGTTTCTCCCCGTCTTTGTCCACCTCTAACCAGCAAATTCCCGCTTTTTTTGTCTTTTTAAATCGCCCATTTAGCACGAAACATGTTTAATGAGAAATATAGCCTATTTTCTTCCCCTACATCCAGGCTAGGTAATTGCTATGTAAGTAATGCTATTTGATTTTATAAACATAATGGAAGCTGCTATGATGAAATAAGGCCATGCACCCAATCAGAACAATGCCCCCTAGTGGCAATATTAACATGAAAACTGCAATGGATACGTCAAAAACTATTGGTGGAGCCAAGCATTCATCCTGCAAAGATAAAGCACAGTCTTTATTTTACTCAACAGTATAACTTGTCATTTACTGTGACTTGCAGCTTGTTGACAGCACCACAGACTGAGTTACAATGCTGCCTGTGTGATTAACGCTGCCCCCTTGTGGTCATATTTAGTCTGTAAGGTTTGTTAGGAGGGGGGGGGGGGGGGGGTGTAACAAAATAGAAACTTTCACTTGTGTAAATGTTATAACTAAAATGTAATTTGCACATAAAGTACAAGATCTATAGCTACATGTTGAAGTGTTTTATTGTGACTTCATTTTTCAGCATAAGGTACGGTGTCCAGTGCCAGGGAATTTGGCTGTCTGGGGCGTTATGCAATGGAGGAAGATTGAAGCTCTAGAGGCTGGTCTGCGTTCCTTCCTTGGGGGGTTAACGTGAAGCAGAGAGCAGGAGCGATTATATGATCTGGAAAGAATGCGTCTTGTGTTGATGTAATGGTGTCCTTGTTGTAACCCCTGATATATTGTAAGCCGACTGATTCACGTGTAAACACCGCCCCTAATAGTGTAACACTAGACGGGGACCCTTCTCACTGTGGTGTTGTCATAAGTTCTCTCCGTGCATAAATGTGACACTAAGAGCCTATGTTTTATACATAAGGTATTGTTACAAAAGTAACATAAGTGGTTTGTACTCTGTGTCGTGGATTTAGAAGCTCCGTGACTGTGCCAACAATCAGCTTTCACCTCTTGGTTGTTATTTATTGGTATTATCGTTTATTTATAAGGGCCGCAGCGCCGTACATGACATTTACAGTAGTAAGTGATGTATTTCACTTTTCTCTCAGGGCTGGCACTACCATTAGTCAAACCTGGGTGCCCCCCACACACACTTTATCCTTTACACCTATCTGTTTTTAATATCGTTTAACTGTTCAACCTATAGAGATGGAACTAATCGCAGAGTAATCCGCTCACGTGATTGATTCCGCCAAGATATCCGCTTTGCTGTAATAACCGATCAACAATGATTCAGAAATGAATACTGTTTGGGGGGGGGGAAATCACATTTGCTAAAACTAATATAATAGGATTCATTGTATCTACAGCGGTTGTTTGTCAGTCAGGTTGAAATGTGATCCTGTTAAGTGTCATCGAAAGCTCAACCATTGTTCAAGGGCCCTTAAGTGACGGGTGACAGAGAGATCATTATAAGAGATCAGAACGCTGCGCACAGAGGGGGCCCAATACACGCAGACCAATTCCAAACCAATAAACCTTTCAGTGCTGTCTCTAAAGGTATAAAACGTTTTCAACACAGGATATTGTCACTTTTAAGTCTGTATCTGTGATATAAGTGTTGTAATGACTGCTGCATGTGTGTAAGCTCCGATACATCATGGGTGTCCTTGGGAGCGCTGAGCATTGTAGTTCATCAGCAGCTGTTGGGCCTTAGGGACTCCATGTTGTCCGTCCAGGAGAGACGGTTGCTCCTCTCCCTACACACAGAACGGGCCATGTAGCAGAATAAGTTCTCCCATGTTCAGCGTTTACCCTCATCCGGCTCCGCAGTGTGATCCTATCCTCTCTCATCCATGTAACGCAGATCCCTAGCACCCCGGCCGCAGCCAGCGCCGTCTCTCCGTCCCTTGTGTGCACAGGTCTTATGGGATAGGACGCTGTAAGACGCGAAGTGTCAAGTGCTCTCTGGTGGGGAACTTGCTTTAATCCCCATTGGTTTGTCTTCGGAGGACTTGGCGTTTGATCCGCAGGTCTCTGGGGAATTTCACGTCGTTTCACTTCTAGTCTGTTGGATGTAAATGATGCAGAATGTCCTTTATGCCTAATGGCTGCTCTCTGCCTTATTTACAGACCGGTCTCCTCTCCCGGGAGCTGCGAGTGGTTGTTTTCTGAGTGTGGGATGATTTCAGGTTACTTTATGATAAGTGCATAATGAAGAGCTTCATTGGACACAGTGTTATTGCAGCTCTCTAGAAATACTTCAGTAGTATCCACAGAACATACGTGAGGGTTTATACATTGATAAAAGTGCAAATTCCCTCTTATGGCACTGATCAAATTCTCGTTTGGCAGACTGTAATAGCACAGTACTACTTCTGTTGTCCACACATACTAAGAACTAAAGAATGAACAATTGCACAGTATCCGTTCTCTTGTTCTGTATGCTGGATGTAATTCTCAGTATCTGTTCTCTTGTATGCTTCATGTGATCTTGGTATTTGTTGTTGTTCTGCGTATATATTTCTTGTCATGTACAGATACGTGACCTACTGCTTCTCTTTTATATATCCATCTCATTATCACGCAACTGACCGCACGTTGCCATATCTCTTGTTCTGTGTGCTGGATGTAATTCTCAGTAATGTCAATGTATTGTGACCATGTCCGGTGAGAACATTGGACACGATATAGATTCTGTCTGAGACATGGAAGAGACAATGTAGGAATAGGGACATTTTATTTTTGGACATTAATGCTGTGTGTTGTTTTATTTAACTCGTCTCCTGTGGGGTTATTTTAAATTTTAAAATGTGAGTTTCTCCTTTTATTCATGACTAAACAAATAGTTCCCAGTTTCAGCTTGTTCCACCATAGAAATGCTCACATTGAGAGGCGTCTGATGTGAACACAATGACCTAATATAACACAAAGGTACAAATCAGGCTGAGCCCATTGTGTTTGTGCGCAGAGGCGGGTGATGGATGCCCGTCCATAGCGCGGCATTAGGCAATGAACATGAACAGACGTACAACATGGAGTCATCACATTACCCCTGCGTGATGGGGCCATTTGTGTCCTGATAACTTGATAAATTCCCGTGCGGCTCGTCCACTAATGGGGTTTGCAGTGGTCCAGGGCGCTGTGAGATTTCTGTTACGCTCCGATTTGCCTCCTGTGCGATAGGAAAATACAAATGTTACTGTTGTAATTCAGATCGCTGGTTTATCATCTATAGAAAGTACGATCAAAACATAATGTAATTCAGACACATTACAGAATAGTCACCAACTTATTTAAGATCCTATTTTTTTGAGGGTTTTTTTACACTCGTCCTAATATCCAAGGGAAGTTAGGCAAAGATGCATAATTTAAAGACCGCTTATTCATGATGCCCAACACAATACATTTCACCCTGGGCAAATGTCAGCTGTGCGAAAAACAAATAGTGTCACAGATTTTCCATCTTTTCCTCCCTGCTTTTCCAATTGCATTATCCTTGGCTGAATTAAATAATTAATTTTAACAATATATGCAAATGATCTAATCTGAATTTGGCACCGGTATAGCACGGTTAGAGGCTACGCAGCTTGCATCCTGTGTAGATATAGTGCAGAATATGTATTTCCACGCTGGTTTGAATTGACTGATAGGTTAATCGCGCCCTTTAAAAAAAATATATATTTGGACTAGATTCCTGCGATATTGTAATTTGTGCTAAATCTTGGCGGACTGCACGTATATAGAAGCCGCTAATCCCTTTAAATACTAGTCGCCAAACTGGTCAGTTTGAGAGGTTTGAGCTGGATACAAGATATTATTATCTGATGAGAGCAGCTAGAAGGCTGGCTGCAGGGGTAGGACTACAGACAGGAAGTGTGCTGTGCATTGGAAAATATTTCCCCCACAATGACCACATTACATGAAATGTTTTCTGTTCTGATAAGCGTCTGAAACTTTCACTTTTACATATTTGTAAATCTTGAGGTTTTTCTTTATATAGACCAACGCATTTAAGATTTGTTGGTCCTTTTTAAGGTGTGTGTACAAGTCACAGTATCTTTATAACAAATCCTACAGAACCCCTAAGCACCAGGTTGCTTTAAGAGCTTCTGATAACACTTACAAACCTATATGTTGAAGTTGCTGAGTTTATCTGAACTGAAGATTATCAGTTGTCATCATGGAGAGAGATTTCATTTCTCCTGTGCACAGCAGACTTCCTGCCTAAAGTCACTTGTCAGGCGCAGATTTGCAGGGCGGTCCATGGTGGAACAATATATTATATATTTGGCACAAGTAGCACAAAGTGTGCGACACAGAAAAGTACACAACATTCTAAATTATTGCTGTAACCATGACTACACTTCTCATGTCAGAAATCGGGGATGATTGTATGTAAATACTTCTCAAAAAGTGTTCAAAAAAGTGAATCCAAGCCCCGGCCTGATGGGGACGGGTGTAAATGACGTGCGCACCTCTGTAATGAGCAGTAGCAGCAATATACTGAGGAACTGTAACTACTCAAAGTAATGGCTGATAACAGAGATTAATAGCGTGCACTGCAAAATACATTGTCCTCTATCTGGTATGGGAACTTTTACATATATAAATATTCCTTGATGCCTGTAAATATCTTGCAGTAAGTTTAGTATTATACTGTAGTGAGTGCCCTGTTTGCAGCTATAATTCCACTCTTATTATAAAGCGTTTCTATATCCCAATGTTTCTGCTATTATCCCCCCCCGCTCCCCTCTGTCCCTGATAGATAACACAATCCCAATGTCTGTGCAGTTTCTGGAAGTAAAACCTTCTATACTCTGTGTAATAAATGCACTTTTCCTGGTAGTATAATGTCATTTCTCTCCCTCCCCGTATAATCCCCACAACAGAGAGCCGCGGAGCTGTTAGCAGCAAATTGAATTTGTTTGGTGTGTAATTTAGTACAGATAGCGACAAGCGAAGAGGATGTTTACTGTCGCCATGGTGGCTGGTTGCCATGGCAGCGTAACTGCTGGCTCTGCGTGGAGGGCGATGGTGGATGGGGATACAATTGGGAAAAGCCGTATTGTTTTCTTGCCATCTGCCAAGTGACAGAATTGGGGTAGGGTCTGTGGACGATGAGGGGGGTGGCAGTTTCTGCCGGGGGTTGTAAGACGAGTTTTGTCCCAGGACGCCCAACTACCCACCCAGCATCCTATCTGCCCAATGTTTGATCCTTTTGTTGTCTGCATTGGCAGCCATTGTCTTTTTTTTACCCAGGAAAACCAGGTCTGTGTGTGTTATGGACCAGTACACACCAGCGTCGCAGTGAACGTTCATTTGTGACCCCCGTCTCCCACAACTGTCCGGAATAACCGGACGGGGAGGTGATATCGGTGACAGGGACTGGCGGGGTTTGCAAAGATTTACTGTATAACTGTAAAGTTAATTTTTAGTTTTATTGTTCTATAGAAATAGACACCTTAGAAAAACCTGTGCACAGGAAAAAGGTGGTGGTGGCCGGAGCAACCAATCAGATTCCAACGTGAGCTTTAATGTCTGGTTGCTATTGGTAACTCCACCTGTCTTATACCTCTCGCTCTTATATGTAGCACTAACATGTTCCACAGCGCTGTATTAATAGCTCGATAACGAATCTCATTGCCCCCCTCCGTCCGTGTGATTCTCGCAGAGCACGTTTACAGACGTGACACCGGCCATATTGATTTGCCTAGTATTACATATTCATTGTGGCGTTACTGATGCAGGGCCAACGTTTTACGCAGCATTGTATATCGGGAGACCTGAATACCCGGTGCGCAGTAAGTGCAGAAAAGTTGCTACAATCCATAGCAACCAATCAGACTTTGCTTCCATTTTGTACTGATAAAATGACCATCTGCTCGGTTGCTTTGTTAAAACACCTTTTTTGCACTTTCATCTGCACCAATTGTCATAAATATAAATTTATATTACAGTATGTTCACAATAAGAAGATTTAAAGTAGAGCAGTCACCTGCTCAGAGTGGAGGCGGCCATTTTACGAGCTGAACCAATTTTCAGCCTGATTCACTAGGAACGTTACTAAGCAGATGGGACGATGACCGGTTGGAGGAGTCGTTGACTCTCAGGTCTGTTATAATCGGCCATAAACAGCACCAAACTCCCTCTAACTACAGGGACGGGTAAAATGTCAGTGGCCATTGTACGAGCTGAACCAATATTTATCCTGTTTATTCGGAGATTCTCGCATGATGGCGCTGGTTCCTTGTGAATTGATAGGCTGCTATTCTTCCATATTGGTACAGCCCAAAAAAACGTCCACCTCCACTGTGTGCAGACTGCTCCGTTGTAATGTAAAATGTACTTTTAATAAAGTTTATCGAACATTACCTCAAGGATGTCCTTGTTCTGGGTGTACTGGTGTAAGTATGTGTGGCATATAGTAAGGGAACTTATTAAAACCCCACATTACCTATCGTGAGGCTGCTGTCCGCTCTGACACCTCTGTCCTTCCTCCTAAGACCATCTGAACATCAGGCGTTCTGTCCTGATCCGCTGGCGATCTGCGCACCGCGGTGGTGGGTCACATGTCTAATCTTCCATTGTCCGTGTCGTAGAGATGATAAGTGAGTGACAATCTCCATCGTGATACTAAGTAACGTGTCTATTGGTTGATTTTTCCAGATCCCGACATTGCCGCTGCCACCGCCATGATGCAATTGAATTCTCCCCATGATTTACACGCAGGTTGTGAGTAGACACTTCTGTACACTTATTAGTAGATAGAGGCACACGTCACCCTCTGAGTGGCCTTATTTCCTGTCTTCCTAAAACCTGACACACAAAGCGTTAGATGGAGCAACTCCACGGTGGGTTATTACCCCTGGGTGACTTATATAAATATTACCAACCTCTAACAACGCTCTTGGGCCCATTTGAGAGAGAGCCTTGGATCTATAGCTCATCCAATCCTTATCTGATCCACATAGAATAGAAACACACACATTGCTTTTTTTTCTAATAACCCTATAAAAACCTTTGTAGATATTTGTTGCAAATCACGGGACTGCTTGTAATGATTTATGCTCTCCAGGATGACTTAAGTATATGAATAATTAGTATGTCTAGGACTCCGCAGTATCAGACGTATACATATTAAAGTCTCCATCATTAAATAATTTCATTTAATTACCTTCCTAAGCACTCTGTAGAGAGAGGATCACTTGAAGATTATCTGCGTCAGTCAGCTTGGACACAACGCGTTTCACAACATTGAGTAATCCAGGAATAGAGAGTTGCTGTGAAACAGTGACTTATTATACTGGTTATATGTTATGTCACTGAGGTCTCTATCGAGGATAAACGTGAGCGCTGGGTGTGTACGACCGGACGTATAAGCTCTTTCTAATGAATATTGGACCAGCTCACGAGAGGGCTGCACCGTATGTCGACAGAGTGCACTTAGGACCTAATCGCTTCTAGTGAAACAAATGCAATTTGCAGCTTATTAAGATTCACCATCAATTCAGGATTGTGTCCAGAATCTGGGAAATCACACAGAACATAAAGCAGATTTTGTGGAATAAACAGATCTTGTACAAGGCCTCCAGCCCGATAGAAAGAAGTCACTTATATCTCTCCCATCATTTTTAAATGAAAGTGCAGGTGGTTATTGCTGGGGTCATACAATCTGCCACATTCTTCCTTTTAAGGTCCCTAATAGGGTAATACCATTCTAAGAACCAACTCCCGAATATCCTGGTAATCTGGGTCCATCCGGAGCCTGTGGTACGGAAGCGTTCGCTTTGTGAGTTCGGGATATCTGGTGAAGACTGATACAGGGGCACATGTGGACTCCACTCACCACACAGGAATAAGATTGACAGGAGGGTGCTGGAATGAGATGAGGATATTATGGGGAAATAATGTCCCTCTACTGAGCGAGGGTGAGCTCTGAGTCCTAGTGGAATAATAAACATATTATACGTTCATCTGTAAAATGTTTATTAGACAATTAAAGGGACTATATAATATAAGGGTTATTGTCTCTTTCAGTGATCTATCATCGCACAGAACCGTCCTACAACATAACGTTTCACATTTACAGTCTACAGACCCCTGTGTAATGTTATATAGACTGATGTATTATGGGGAATATTAGACACCCTCGTAATGGACCAGTCTCTCTGACACACTTATAAATAGCTGCAGCAAAACAATAATCGCATAGTTTCTATCTATAAGGCAAGATAATTCAATGTACATCTGATGTAATGGGGTTTCCACCTTCAGGCAACTTATTTATTGGCTTCATACAGGAGCCAGGTTGGTGGAGCAGCGTAGTGACCTCATGCGCAGTGACCTCATGCGCAGTGACCTCATGCGCAGTGACCTCATGCGCTCCGCGCTAAGAATCCCACTGTCCGCTCTCGTCCCAGCCGTTCCCCTGGGGTTTCTTGCTTAGAATCATAGTGCAAGCAACATCCGCTATAATAAATAATGATGTATTTCTAATGTATGTTTGAAAGCTGTATTGTGTATCTGTTGTGTTCAGTCCATAATAACCTGGGATTATGTGACTTTTACCATAGAAAGTTGGCGTCTTCCCCTCTTCTTGTCTTTTAAATATTGATATAATGTATATTTTAGGGTTATTCTGCCTAAGATACAGTTTTTCCTGACTCCTGTTTTCTAATTTGCCAACGGCAGAAACTGTAGATTGTTCCCAACTGAAGGGTGAAAGTTCACCTGTCGCTGATACACAGCGCAGGCAGCATATGTTGGAGGCTGAGGTGCCAAAAATAATCTATAGTTACTATGTGTAATGCCCTATTATGATTATGATTATTTTATTTATTTTGGGATTATTTCATTTATCTATGATTATCTTGGAATTTAGTCCAGGTTATGTGTGATGGATCCATTGGGTGCCAAAGTCTCAGTCATTGCTATTATTTTGACACTGTAATAATGTTATAATAACGGTTTCCCTTTTCGCCTGCTGTATCTGGCACTGGGTGTTTATATCTGGTGCCAGCCCCCCATGTTCTGTGATCTGATCATACCCCCCTTCCCCCCCCCCCCCCATGTTCTGTGATCTGATCATACCCCCCTTCCCCCCCCTGCCTCTTACGTGGACTCCCCCGGTGTCACCATAGCGCAGTGCCCGCCGCCAGTGATAACCGTTCCAGGGCTGTGTGCGTGTGACGGGGAATCCGAATCCGTTGCTACTAAATTATTCACAAACAGCTGTCACTTAAATGAAAATTGTCAGAAATAAATTCAATATTATGATTATCTATACATGTTTAGCTTAAACAGCTCGGGCTGATTCCTATCTGCGCTGCAATTAGTACTTGATTGCGTTCTGCTCGGATGGGGAATGTTGGGGAGCAGATCACAACCACAGGAAGACCCTAAAATGTAAATTACAGCCCCCATTCTGTTCCTCCATACACAGCACATCAGGACCATGCACAGAAAAGGGATTGTGACCTAAAGGACAAACCCCAGGACCATAAACTTTCCAATAAGTTGTGTTTCCCATCAGAATGTGAGATCTGTCCTCAGACTTTATTGTATATTTATATTTCAAATTTTCATGTAGTGTTAACAGGTAAATCTAGTTACATGTAAACAGTGTCCGTGTTTATTGTATCAGTTATAGAGGAAGAACGAGTTCTGTGTAGCGATAACGATGATAAGAGTCCTATTTACACTTTACACCGTTGAGCTGGAATTTGAGATTCTGCGGGACGTATAATAACACCTGCGTTTTGTTGCTACACAACCATCTGTATATAACCCTCATAAAAATAGTATGAGCCTGAATTGCTAAATCCTTATCTGTGTCCTCTCTCCCGCCAAGACCAGATTAGCACCTAAGTACTTTCTATCCATTCAGACTGGTGAAAGTACTTCCTCAGTAAATACTGATGTGATATTTACCAGCGCAAGTTCTCCAATGTCCAATCCAGTGATATTATGTAACAGGTCAACTGTTACAATATAACTTCAAATGAGGAAAATGCTGATATTCAATCTCTGTATAAGAGACGTTTATTCATATATGAGAAAGTGCGTAATAAAATATATCTGTATTGCATAGCTGTAGACAAGTCTGTTTGTTTTAGCTTGGAGACTTGGGATATGGGGTGGGCTTCCACACAAATATGACAGCTTGCAGTTAGTAACCTCTGGAGTAAGAGGGCGTGAAATTGAAACACCTCAGTTTGACCAGTAATATAGATCACTCTACAGCTGCCGAAAACCTCTGTTATTGAGACCACAAGGGCACAATCCGTGTACCCAGACCCCAAGTTAGGTTCTTTAATCTATTTCAAAGTCTCCTGGTTGTTTGTTTTGCAATATATTCTATTGGGAACCCCTTCGGGGGCCCAGGACAATAACACACACACGTTTGGCGTCTTCACTACATAATGTTGAGCACCACTGATCTGGACCAATAGATCTCTGCTGCGGCTTGTGGGGGCGCTGTAATGTTTTGTTGCAGACATTGGCTATATTAGGATTTTGGTGAAGTTGTATCTTCTGCCTTCCCCAGTTCTGTACTGATGGCATCTTCCCCCACCTTCAATCTGATTGGTCACAAATCATCATAAGAGCCAATCACAATACTTCAACAACTCAAACAAGCCCAGAACTAACACTTGCTCAGTGAGTTGTATTTTAGCCGACATACAGAAAGTCTCTATTTTTAGGAATGTTTTATATCTCTCTTGTGTGATGATAATTAGAAGTTAGAATAATTTATGTTTAATTTGCTCATGTGCTTAACGCTTGTTAACAAAGCCCAATCAACGCGTTCTAATGCAGTGGATCTAATGAATAGACCCACATATACGCCTTGGAAACCGTTTCAATGGGTCTCAGTCGTTAAACTGTAATGTGTTCCTATGGGGGCGCCTTTTAGAGCACGATATAAAACACGGCACGCCATGCTGTAGGGCGCCAGCTTTCACACGTCTCTCACCCCCCCTGAGATCCGTTACCTCCTCTGTAACCCTGCGTCCCAGGGCAAGACGTTGATGTTATGACCGGGTCCCGTGAGCAGCTTTTCATGTCTAAGCGGTGTCCATTATATGCCCATTACATGTAATATACAAGTTGTTACATATTTGACATAGATTATCTCTGTGTCTGATCATTTCTCTGTCACACTGCAAGCAGTCGTTGCCCAATAATTATCTATAGTTGGTAATGGGATCATTCTGTGGCATCCAGGTCCTTTTCAGTCTAATTGCCAGGTACCCGCAGCAGAATTACCTGTGTATTATGCTCGTTGATTACTGAACACTATAATGTAAATAGATGCAGCCGGTTGGGTCTCTCTAAGGCTCGGTTTGAGGGCGTCTGTGCAGCTGATATCTGCGTCTGACCTTTGTCCTGTGTGCAGTACGTACAGTACGGCGGAATGTTCTGTGTACAATGTATCACTGACTGTTCCCTGCTGATTATTGTGTAACACTGATAATATTCTGTGTCCTGTGTTTCCGGATGTTAACCAGTTCTCTCCTTTTATGTTCCACAGTTCCTCCCGGTGTGATACAAAATGGGACCCGAGTACTCAGCAGGGGGATCTTCCAAGGGGTCCGGCCTTTACCAATCAATCCTATCGGGAGCATGGCGGCTGCAGTAAGGTATGTGTGGGCTATAGTTCCTGCTGCTCAGTAATACAATATGCACAGACAGGATCATCAGGTGCCCCTCCCTGCCTATAGTCACCCTGAGGAGCACTGCTGCACTATGGCATGAGGAGGGGAAATCTCCCTGCTGCAGTCACTATGAGGAGCACTGCTACACTATGATATGAGGGGAAATCTCCCTGCTGCGGTCACTATGAGGAGCACTGCTACACTATGATATGAGGGGGAAATCTCCCTGCTATAGTCACTGTGAGGAGCACTGCTACTCTACTAAATATATATGTTTCTACCTCTTAATCCTTCTGATTCCAATATTCAGTGTCGCTAAATCCAGGTTTCCTCCCCCCTATTTACCTTTATTCTGATTTTACAGCAATCCAGCAAAAATTAAACCTATCACCCTGTGTTTGTCACTTTCTATGTCCCCTATGGACTTCTCTGTCTGTAACTACCTGGCCTGTGGCCTCTCACTCATCCTCAACCTCCCGACTGACACCTGGCTGATACCTGCACCCCTCCCCCGGTGCGTGTGTGTCCCCATCCCCCCTCCCGGGCCTGAGGCTGGTCAGACTGGACTTGATGTTTGCTGCTTAGCTGATATAAAAAAATGTTTCCAGTATAAACCGCTGCAGACAGAAATGAATAAAGACATTTTTCCATTTAATCAGTAAATCTACCTGGATTATGCAGATAATTCTCCTTCATGAATTATTCCCTGGTATTTATATGAGATCACTGATTACAGGTAGTTATATGATAACACCGTCCAATGGGCTGAGAGTCTTTTATTTAGCATCTCCAGCTGAATATACAAATCATTTGGCTGACGAGGTGTGCTGGGGCTTGTAGTTCTACACCAGGTTATCCAGAGTCACATGGATGTATATTCCCAATCGTTGAGACTTCTGCAGTTGCCTCTGTAAATGTGTATTAGGCCTCAGTCTCATTTACAGTGAGAGATGGAACATTAGAACATAATCTCTCAGCTATGTGATGATGATCAGCGTTAACATAAAGCTACAACGGAGTTCGATCACCACTGGTGATAACCGTATAGCTAAATCTGCCTGTCCAGATGTCCTGACTCTTTCTCTGGGATACAGAGTTTACCGACCAAAAAATTATATTTACAATTCTTTTCCCAGTCCTCTATTAAATGAAATAAAGCTAATTTACTCAAGTTTGTGTCAAACACTGATCGGTGAACGTCCTTTTGATGTATCCATCAATACAATAAACAGATTTGTGTCACGAGTGATATTGTATAAGGGATGAGAGAACGTCCTTCCAGTTACCGCCTCAGGCCGCAGTGACCGGCACAGACCCACTGCCCAGATCCCAGCTGGCGGTCACTGTGGCCATCTTGGTATGATTGTTTTTTGGGGAAATTCTCCAGATTTAATAAACTATATTTGATAACAGAGAGAATTTGCCCAGTGGCTACAAAATAAATAGTATTGTATGGAATATTTATAAAGCGGCTGATGGGATATTAGACTGTGTGATATAATACATTCTTGCACAGAAGAAACTAATTTCAGTGGGAGAGACAATGTAGGACATAGACTAACCCCGATCCTGCTGCAGACACCTGTAATATGTCAAATATTGTTGCTGGAAAGTATAATCTCTCTCATTCTGTGTGTCTGAGTTTCTTCCTCTCTGTTCGTATTGCTCTGTCTCTGTGAGTCGCTCTCTCTCTATGTCTGTGTGTCTCTCTCTCTCGTCTCCTTGTGTGCGTCTCTCTCTCTCGTCTCCTTGTGTGCGTCTCTCTCTCTCGTCTCCTTGTGTGCGTCTCTCTCTCTCGTCTCCTTGTGTGCCTCTCTCTCTCTCGTCTCCTTGTGTGCGTCTCTCTCTCTCGTCTCCTTGTGTGCCTCTCTCTCTCTCGTCTCCTTGTGTGCCTCTCTCTCTCTCGTCTCCTTGTGTGCCTCTTTCTCTCTCTCGTCTCCTTGTGTGCCTCTCTCTCTCTCTCGTCTCCTTGTGTGCCTCTCTCTCTCTCTCGTCTCCTTGTGTGCCTCTCTCTCTCTCTATGTCTGTGTGTCTCTCTCTCTCGTCTCCTTGTGTGCGTCTCTCTCTCTCGTCTCCTTGTGTGCGTCTCTCTCTCTCGTCTCCTTGTGTGCGTCTCTCTCTCTCGTCTCCTTGTGTGCCTCTCTCTCTCTCGTCTCCTTGTGTGCGTCTCTCTCTCTCGTCTCCTTGTGTGCCTCTCTCTCTCTCGTCTCCTTGTGTGCCTCTCTCTCTCTCGTCTCCTTGTGTGCCTCTTTCTCTCTCTCGTCTCCTTGTGTGCCTCTTTCTCTCTCTCGTCTCCTTGTGTGCCTCTCTCTCTCTCTCGTCTCCTTGTGTGCCTCTCTCTCTCTCTCGTCTCCTTGTGTGCCTCTCTCTCTCTCTCGTCTCCTTGTGTGCCTCTCTCTCTCTCTCGTCTCCTTGTGTGCCTCTCTCTCTCTCTCGTCTCCTTGTGTGCCTCTCTCTCTCTCTCGTCTCCTTGTGTGCCTCTCTCTCTCTCTCGTCTCCTTGTGTGCCTCTCTCTCTCTCTCGTCTCCTTGTGTGCCTCTCTCTCTCGCTCTCTCGTCTCCTTGTGTGTCTGTCTGTGTCTCTCTGTCTCATCCACATTAATATTTAGTGTTCTAGAGACGTCCTCTGTACAGCTTTAGACCATTATGTTATGTGAGTGGAGGGGTCTGTCCTATGACCATGTTACACTGAGCCGGTGACTCTGCTTACAGAGGCTGCTGCTATAGGTCGTCCAATATTCAAGTGCAGACTACACAGAATTGCATTTAGACATTGTCTGCACTTAAATAGCCATCCCGACAACATTTGAATAAGAGCCCTCACATCAACTATGTGGCGGCCTCCTGGGCCTGTTACCCGGGGGGGCGGCTGACCAACCGATGGTGGGGAGTTCTCTCTGCACTACTAGGACCATGCTGCCGTTACCAGTCTTATACTTGTGTTGTCGGGCATTGCCGGATGCAGAACCATTATTATATCATGGCTCTCAGCCAGACCAGTGGTTTGTCATCTGTTTCTCAGGGTCCCCAAACTGTGAAAAGAATAATTTGGATTATAGGAGCGTTCTTACTGAGTTATGACTGGTATTCCCTTGTCTGTTACACAACCTCCGCTTACACTGGGTCTGTGGGCAGCATCCGCTCATCTCACCAAGGTTGCAGATGATTTTTAGTCTGTTTGTTGCGCTCACGCTCTCCTAACCTTATCTCCCGTTGTGTGGTTGTAGGAACGGGATCAGCTGCCGGATGAGGACAGAGAGCGAGCCATCGTGTGGGTCACCAGTCGTCAGCAGCGACCCCAAAGAGGACCACAATTACAGCAGCGCCAAATCCACTAACAAAAGGAGCTCGTCCCCCGCCAGCGACTCCGTGTCGACGTCCTCCGCCGACGACCATTTCGAGTTCGCAGCCAAAGTCTGCCGGGACGGCAGCGACATCAGCTTCCAGAGCCATGAAAGTTATAGCGAGACGGAGGAGGAGGAGAAGAAACAGGCCAAGAAAGAAGCCAAGGATTCGCTAGGGGACAGCGGCTACTCCTCGCAACACAAGAAGAAGCAGCACTTGTTGAAAGTGCGACGGATCCCCAGCGACGCCCTGCCGCTGAAAAAGAGACGCACGGAAAAGCCGCCTGAAAGCGACGACGAGGAGATGAAAGAGGCGGCCGGGTCACTCTTACACTTGGCAGGGATCCGATCGTGTTTGAATAACATCACCAATCGGACGGCTAAGGGACAGAAGGACAAAGAAACTGCAAAAAATTAGAGGAAACAATTGAATCCTTTGAACTTTGAAAGAGTTTCTTTACGCACGTCAGGTGAATTCTAACGATTTTGTGGCAATATCAACAATTTTCTTTTTCCCCTTTTTTTTTTTTTTTATTTTATTTTTTTATTTCCATCTTTTTTTTGGGGGTGGGGGGAGCCCTTAAAGTGTATATTTTTTAAAGGATATTGAAGCCATAGAACTCAGCCAACTTGCAAATGCTTTTCATTTAACGAAGGAAAAAAATAATTTCAAAAGCCAAAATCACCTTCACACTCAACCAACCCATCCACACAGGAATTGTTAATGTCAGTGACAAAGGCATGACCCTTCTAGGAAAATTAGTGCCCCCTATTCACTAAAAATTAGGCTGAAGGGTCCTCTTTTAAAAAATGATGGCCTTTTGTACAACAGTTCATTCGGTACACATACGACCGATCCGGTAACGGAAAGTATCACCACTTGTTAGAGAAGGGAAGCACTCAATCACACCGTATACGCTCTACAACGCCATCTACCACGCTATTGGTGGACGTCACGTTGAACGCGGAAACCGTGGAATAAAATAATGTCGCTATTGGGTATTCAATCAATCTTTACGTCTTGTCTTCTGGCAATAAACCATTGGCTCACCAATGCGATCCTCTACAATCCAACGGATACCGAAATAAGGCGGAATCCTCATCACAGTGATTCAAAACTACGTCTGTCTTTTAACTGCCAGATTGGAACGGGTCGCCAACTACGCTTCGTGGAATAGAGAAAACGCTGAAAGCGCCACCGTAACTGCCTCAAGTACTATGCTGCCAAGGAGCATACGAACGCACGGAATAAACCAGGCCAATCACCGCACAGGCACTGAGGGAAATTACAACCAATCGTCATACAAAAGTGCATGGGTTCTTATACAAATAAAGTGTTTGGGGCTTTTTTTTTTTTTTTTTCTTCTTCTTTTTTTTTTTTAAATTAAATCAAATCAGAGACAAAAGAGCAGTTCTTGTAAGGTAAATAATGTATTTAGCATGACGCATGAATTATTTTCATATAAATATAGAAAATAGAGAAAAAAGGCAACACCTCTAATTTTTAGGCCAAAGGCCACGGACTTCATTACCCCCAATTTTTTTTTTTTCATTTTAAATTTCTTTTTTTTTTTTTTTCTGGAAGCAGGTTTTTTTAAGGTCTAGCCTTCTTCAGGGACAAACATTTGACTGTTGGGGAACTTACTCTCTCTCTGCAATATAATAATAATTACAATTGTCATTCTCTGGTAGGGCTCGGATGGTTGAACTTAAACTGCCTTGTCTGCACATTCAGCCCCCACATCCCTACTGTGCTTCTCTGTTTATATATATATATATATATATATATATATATATATATTATATATATATAATTGGTGTCCTTTCTGTCTACTTGGATAACATGAGGCAATAATTTTGTTGGCAAACTGAGTAGTGACTGTTGCTGCTGGGGTGTTTAAAGGGTTAACTGGCTCCGACGTTCCTCGTTGCTCCCCCCTTTCTGATCGGGGGACTTCCGTGTCAATCTAGCTGTGTGTATTATGTGGGTGCACGATACCTTACATAGCATCGGATCTCTAATAATAATGTTTATGTTCACTGTTTACCCCTCCCTCCCTGTCTAAATATAATGCCAGCTTCCAGTTTGTATTGTGTGTTGTGACCTCAAGATTATTTTTTTCAGTTCCCACGTTTCAGTGTTTTAGGATTGGCTTCAGACCGTGCCGATATGTCAGATGTGCTAAACATTAGAGAGGAATTTTAAAAAATATATATATATATTTTTCTATATAACTCCAAGTTAGTCTATTGACATTAACAGAGAATTGTATTTATCTGTGTATTTAACTTAAAGGGGATCTCCAACTTCAGAGAATTCTATAGTCTGGAGGATTTGTTTTTTCATTGCCCTTAGATAGAACATCGGATGTGTAGATACAAAGTATTTAATGCACAAATCTGAGCTCTTGTTGCATCCAAATGTAACAAATATCAGTTCTCTGATGGGGGTGGACTGGGCTCTGCCACGTTACCATCATCCAGTTCATCGGCGCCCTCGTGGTCGTTCATCGGGGAGAAGTTTACAGAGAAATAAGCCTCAGACGCAGGAGTACGCTGCTTTTACTCACTTCTACAACACACCAATGTACTTGTATATTTTATCATCAAAGAATAATGTAAAGCTAAAGTAGAAATGCTTGTATTTTAATGAAGTGTGACGTTGGCGCAGGTCATGCCAACCATCCATTTTTTTGGCCGAGTTTGTAAAGGTCAAACTGCAGTTACCATCTGTTAAACACACACGTTGTATGGGAGGTGAATTCTCTCTGCACTTTGCATTGTGTGATCCTCACGGAGGTACTGTTGCTATTGCTGTCTATAGCAGATGTATTGGTAACAGCTGAGTGGATACTAGCTTGCAGTACTACATAAGTTTTGAAACTGACCCAGAGCAGTCCGCATGGTTAAACTAAGGCTGGTTCTGTCAGTATAGATGCTCATGACTATGGTAGTGACATCTGGGCAACGATGACCGGCCAAGAAAGCTGCCACTTTGTCATGTCTCGTAGCCGTTCTCCCGGCTCAGTCTCCAGTTTCACTAGAAATGCTGCTGTTGTCTTCAGATTAATACACATCGCGATCACTAGGTTTTCACAAGACATTAGCGACCTAAACACTTTTTTCTTTTTTGTCCGCCATCAAACTTTATAAAGTATTACGATTACACAAGTTCTACATGAACGGGCAGTTGCACAACTTGAGGCGTCACAACTTAAAGCCATCATAAATCACCTGCTAGGGTGGGACTGACTGCCACATAGACCAGTCCTGAAGTCACAAATACACTGCCGCAACCCGCCGCAGTATATAATCTCATACACTGCCGCAACCCGCCGCAGTATATAATCTCATACACTGCCGCAACCCGTTGCAGTATATAATCTCATACACTGCCGCAACCCGTTGCAGTATATAATCTCATACACTGCCGCAACCCGTTGCAGTATATAATCTCATACACTGCCGCAACCCGCCGCAGTATATAATCTCATACACTGCCGCAACCCGCCGCAGTATATAATCTCGTACACTGCCGCAACCCGCCGCAGTATATAATCTCATATACTGCCGCAGTATATAATCTCATATACTGCCGCAGTATATAATCTCATATACTGCCGCAGTATATAATCTCATATACTGCCGCAGTATATAATCTCATATACTGCCGCAGTATATAATCTCATATACTGCCGCAGTATATAATCTCATATACTGCCGCAACCCGCCGCAGTATATAATCTCATATACTGCCGCAACCCGCCGCAGTATATAATCTCATATACTGCCGCAACCCGCCGCAGTATATATTCTCATACACTGCCACAACCCATTACCGTATATATTCTCATACACTGCCACGTTGTATGTTGTACTACATTTGTCACTCGCTGCCTTATGAGTCCACCAGATGAGCATCTTCTGTCGGCTTTGTTGCTGAGAAGTTGTTGGGTTAATGTAACGGTGCTTTAAAGTGACAGAATGAAGTTATTTACATAGATAACAGTGATATATTATGTGTGTTATAGAGAAGAAAACAAGAGGAGTATTCCTGTGTCTGAGAGGCTTTGTGAGAACCTGTTAATAATGTAATAAATTGAAAATATAATGGTTCTGATATCTCCCATTAAATTGAAATAAGCCCTGATTGTAAATGTTGTGTAATTTTCCTCTTAGGGCGATAAAATTGTTCTGTAATAATCCACTGGCAGGTAAAAAACAAAATTTTTAAATGATGGTTAATGTCTGCCCCCCCTCCCTCCCCCCCCCCAAGTTACCCTTGACCCCCTGCCACCCTTGTTTACATGGTAGACTATAGGATTTAATTTTTGGACCTGTTGGTGTTAATGATTGCAGGGAGCGCTCAGTACTGTGCGCCTCCGTCTTCCTACGTCCCATGTGTGGCTGCCGACATGGCATACTGTCAGTGTGCCAAATATTACATAGTACAGCCATCTTATAATGGCCTTTTTATCTCCACATTACCATTCTGTAACACACGGCTCATTTACATATTGCATGAAACGCAGACCTGCGCTGTCCTATTTGCGTAAGTACGTTTGTCCTAGCGCATTACAAGGTGCACTTGTTTTTTTTCTTTGAATTGCACCTAATTTTGTGGGTTTGCAGATCCATCAGAAACGTGCATAGTGGAGAGCGGAAACATCACTTTTAAAGTCAAATTTATGAACTGTTTTCCATTGTCTCCTATAATTCTGATTGGTCTCGCCTCCCTTATATCTTAAATTAATCCTGAGAATGGGGGGACATCGGGGCGGTCTCTATTGCACAAGGACCTTTTAGTGCGCTTGAATGTTTCTATCACGTTGTCTGAAGTGCCCCAAGAAGTCCGCTTCTGAAGGTTACAAAAAGTGCTATGTTATAAATATAGGATGGGATCCAGTCTCTGGTTCCTGTGCAGAAAAACATTCTACGTCCTCCTACAAAGCAGGAAGTATCCCCAAAACCAAATCTAATTTTAAGTAATCTCATCCCTCAAAACTAAATCTTGTTTTTGCATGTGGGTATATTAGAGATTGCGCGACTGTGACTAATCTTCATAGCAAGTAACACCCAACTCCACCTACCAGCTGTCGCAATGTTTTACACCCTACAGATGGCGCCATTCTGACCACAACCCGTGCGTTGGCCGTATATATGCCGGTGCATTTGCGCTTCTTCTGGTAGGTAAATGAGCCGTACTGTTACATTGAATGGATTTTACAGGGAGAGCCGTGTGCGGAGGGAAACGCACGGTCGGCCATCTGCTACCTCGGTGACCAACGTTGCGGTTTTGACAGAAGCCTCTGTGAAAACAAAGATGGAGGGGGAGGGGAGACGACAAATTTTAGATCAATGCGATCTGTGCCAATTGTATTTACCTGCCCCAAATGCTGCTGCTTTCACGAACCCCAAACATCCACCATGGGAGAAATGGAATCCGTGTTCGTCCGACCGCTCCAATAATCCCGTGTTTTACGTTTTCCTGGCAATTGTTTCCAGTAACATTTTGCTTTGCATCTATTTTTGTAAAAACATCCTGCGTTTCACTGCCAACACCCGAACTGTTCATTTACAATGTCTGATTGCCTGTGCCCTCACCCCCCGCTCAGACTGTATCAGTGTTTCATCGCCTGTTCGTGTCGTAGGGTCTGTAGAAACAAAACACCCCAGCTTCACTCACTACATCAAGTTTTTCTGATATTATAAAAAAAAAAAAATCCTGTTTGTGAGATAATATTGTGTGTCTGTATGGGAAGCATTTTAAACTTGTAGATTTTTATTTTATGAATTCTGTAACATTTCTAAGATTTTTTTTTATTTTAATTTTGTTAAGTGATAAAGCAATCAAAGGAAAGGATTGATAGGGTTAACCTGTGCACTGCCAGAGAGCCCTGTGTTGCATGGCATGAAGGGAGGTTGGGCTTTATTGCCCCCCTGTGGTGGATAAGGGGTAGTGCATGCAACATGTTGCACTGCGGTTTGTCCCAGGGCCCTCTGAAGCAGTGAAAGGGTTAATATATATATTATAGAGGTGTCTGCACCCAGACTGGTCAAGAAGCCAGAAGGTGCAGTGGAATAATGCAATATTTTGTTTCTGTAGTTGTGTGTAGCTGCTCGAGAACTGTGATTGAGAGAGACCGCTCAGCTGTAATTTCTGTTCAGGTATAAACGAGCAGGCAGAAAGCGAGAGCAGCCACGCGGTCGTTAACTAAGTACAAAGTTGATTTAAATGCATACTTTTTCTGCATTTTACATTTTTCTTGATGTGTAATCATATTGCCAAAGAACCAATTTCATCAATTATTGTAAATAACACTTCCCCAAAATCTACCATAACGTTTCTGTGATGTATTGTCTTCCAGTTGCAATAAAAATTTACTGAGTTGCATCAATTTTCAAAGTCGTCGTCTGCCTTTTTCCAGCGTGATCGGGATTACAATTATCACTGTGATCTTGTTGTGAGAACGTGTTTGTCATTGTACAGTTGCTGCAGGAAACGAGGAGACCGTAGGATTCAGCCGGAGTCACTGATTGGACCACTGACCCTAAAACCTAAATGTGTAGATTTGAAAATCTATTGTTCAGAGGTGGCCTAATGTTCCACTTTGTTCTAAAGATGGGGGAGGGGTTCTGATTCTAAAATGGATAAGGGGGGGTAATAGTTTAAGTTTTAACAATGTACTGATGGGGTCTGATGCAGGCTAAAAACTGAGGCTGCATTCATTTGAGCTGCTGTCACCACTGGTCCCGCCTCAGTGTATGAATTCATCAGTCCGCACAGTGAATTTCTGCAAAGCAAAACTGCAAAGATGTCAGTCACAGTCTACCTGCTGTGTTAGAAAATCATTTGATATATATTGATGTCAGATATTGTTTTCACTTCATTTGACTCCCTTAAAACGTATCTGCTGCTTGCACATAGGCTGAAGACACAAAATGGCTGCTTTCTATCTGTTCAGTGGGGAATAATAACTATTCAGTGATGTCGCTAGTTCCTAGTTAACGAACAGTCCACATTCTCATGGCTCCACCCACAAAATGGCTGCATCCATTGCGAGTAGTCAACCTGTATGCTTCAATTCACAGCGACTGACAGAATTATGGGAATACTGATTCCATAATATTTCATGTATGTTTTAAAACACAATTATGTATCTAAGAAATTAAATTTAAAACCTTCGCTCCTATTTTTAACTTCATAATGTTATCGCCATAACGTGTTGGTGGAAGATTCTCTGTTCCGAGGCGGCTGCTGATGACGTAGGAGGACGCTGTTCCCATGTTGTTCTTCTTCAGTCTACGGTAAGTTAAGAAATGGACGATCTGACTTTAGCTGCAATTCCTGTATTTGAGCAGATTTTCTTTTAAAGGGGAACTTCGCCTGATACGATCTCACAACAGCCGCTCTTCCCCAGCTAGTCCTGTGTGGGCGTGGGTTCCCCTGTGGCCCGATAGATGCCCCCGCCAGCTGTGTTACAGACACATTAGAAGGCCACAGGGTGTGAAGTCTCTGAACTGACCACATTGACAACCTTTCAGCGCTCTGAGCCCGGCTGGCGGCGTGTGCACCGTGTCAGTGGAGGACGTTGGCTCCCAGCTTTGGGGGTCTGTGCTTGTATGACTTGGGGTGACATGTTATAACGTAGATGGTTGGACAATTTGCAACCAGTGTGTGAAAGGACCTATTTGACCGTAAAAATTGCCGTATACGGCTGCGTTGTAGGAAATCATACTCTGATGCTCAGAACCTGCAGAGTTAAAACCCTCTGCTTCATATACAGTAACTTGTGTTTTTTTTAAATAACGACTATCATCATCATCACCATCACCATTTTATTTATATAGCGCCACTGATTTTTGCAGCGCTGTACAAATAACTCATTCACATCAGTCCCTGCCCCATTGGAGCTTACAGTCTAAATTCCCCAACACACACACACACACACACACACACATTAGGGTCAATTTGATAGCAGTCAATTAACCTACCAGTATGTTTTTGGAGTGTGGAAGGAAACCGGAGCACCTGGAGGAAACCCACGCAAACACAGGGAGAACATACAAACTCCTCACAGATAAGGTCATAGTCGGGAATTGAACTCATGACCCCAGTGCTGTGAGGCAGAAGTGCTAACCACTGAGCCACCGTGCTGCCCACTATAGTTAGTAAACCATGCCGTCCAATATTTAGATTTGTGAAATGGGTACATAATAAACCCAATCCATGATATGGGCAGAAATTAAACTTCGTCCCCTTTTGAGGTGTGCATATTGGGACTGTCCGACCGAAATCACGACAGTTGGGAGATCTGCGGTCAGTAAGCCCCCTGACATCCAAACACCCACTTTTGGCACCTCCCCGCCCACTGCTATGTAAGCCCCGCCCCTTGTGTTCCAAAAACTCGAACCAGTTAGGATTTATGCGTAAAATCGCCCTTTACCCCCATGTGCTGACAGCGGAGTCGCCTCTTGTATTCCGCACTCTATTAATTTGTCGGTAAAAGCCGTTTACAGCGCGTGTTGCTGTTCAGCATTCAATTAGCTGGATGATCTGTAAAATAATATTGTAGCAGAACTCCAGACCTGCTGTTGGTTAATGAGCGCCGGGAAATTCACTGTTTCTTGCAGGAATGAGAATGTTTGTTATTTATTTAGAGTCTGTGCAGAAACATTTCCATCTGTGCTGGTTCCTCCTGGCAGCCGCTCCAGCACACAATCCTGCACCAAATTAATTACAGGAAACAAAAAAAAAAGCTGTTAGCCACCCGGCAACCAAACATGTCGGTGAAAGCGGCCTGTGCGGAAAGTGATGGACACCGTGGAGGTATTATCGGCAAAGTCGCCCATCTGGTGCCAGATGCTAATCTGTGTGCCACTTAATTAGGATCATAATTTGTTGATTTGTTGCATTGGAGTCTCTCCATGTGGTCTAATATTAGCCTAAAATAAAAAAACCTTCAGGCTACTTTAACTTCTTAGTTTGTACAGGCCCTCCTGTAACTTTGTCTAATGACGTTGCTTTATCTTTTTTTGCAATGTTTTAATATCAGGATGATTTGTTAATCCTCATTGTTTCGGAATTTGGCTCCGTTCTGCTGAGTTCTGTGCGTTGAATAACACTGTATCTAGACGATATGGTTTTGTGTCCTAATTAAGAAAACTAAACATTAAAATATAGATACAAGACTGGAAACGGCAGAGATAACGCAATGTGTTCTGTAGAATTTGCAGGAGGCCGTGTACTAGCCAATCAGTCAGTCGTCTGCAGGTGGAAATCGCCTTAAAGTCCACGGTCTGCTAATAGTCTTTTGTTTTTTGGGGAGACTTGAGAGTTGTGTCAAACAGTTTCGCTGATCAGAAAGGGAACTTTGATTAGCAAGAAATCGATTGGGCCTCGGTGCTTCTGCATTGGAAACCTTATTGTTTATCAGGCAGTAATGTCACTGCTGCTGCTTGGTTATCTCTGTCGTTGTCATAATCTTCCCTTCAGCCCTGGTTTACTATACAGCCACTGGCGGCGTACCACCAACAACCTACCCCCATTGGCTGCATACCACCCACCAACAACCCCCACATCCCACCCCCATTGGCTGCATACCACCCACCAACAACCCCCACATCCCACCCCCATTGGCTGCATACCACCCACCAACAACAACCCTCTTCTGGCAGGATTGCTGTGCAAAGTACTAGAGTTTCCACCTGGTGGCACTAGAAACGCCCCTGGAAGGAGCTGGACACACCCCTAGATGGCACTAGACACACCCATGGGAGGAGCTGGACATGTCCTTCCCCCTTCCCCATCCGGGGCACCTACAGTCAGGTTCATAAATATTGGGACATCAACAATAATTCTCATATTTTGGGCTCTATACACCACCACAATGGATTTGAAATGAAACTAACAAGATGTGCTTTAACTGCAGACTTTCAGCTTTAATTTGAGGGTATTTACATCCAAATCAGGTGAACGGTGTAGGAATTACAATAGTTTCTATATGTGCCGCACACTTTTTAAGGGACCAAAAGTAATGGGACAAACTAAACAATCCTACATCAAACTTTCACTTTTTAATACTTTGTTGCAAATCCTTTGCAGTCAATTACAGCCTGAAGTCTGGAAGACCTAGACATCACCAGACGCTGGGTTTCATCCCTGGTGATGCTCTGCCAGGCCTCTACTGCAAATGTCTTCAGTTCCTGCTTGTTCTTGGGGCATTTTCCCTTCAGTTTTGTCTTCATCAAGTAAAATGCAGCTCAATCGGCTTCAGGTCAGGTGATTGACTTGGCCATTGCATAACATTCCACTTTTTAGCCTTAAAAAACTGTTTGGTTGCTTTTGCAGTATTCTTCGGGTCACTGTCCATCTGCACTGTGAAACGCCGTCCAATGAGTTCTGAAGCATTTGACTGAATATGAGCAGAAACACTTCAGAATTCATCCTGCTGCTTTTGTCAGCAGTCACATCCTCAATAAATACAAGGGAACCAGTTCCATTGGCAGCCGTACATGCCCACGCCATGACACTACCACCACCATGCTTCACTGATGAGGGGGTAAGTTTTGGATCATGAGCAGTTCCTTTCCTTCTCCATACTCTTCTCTTCCCATCACTCTGGTACAAGTTGGTCTTTGTCTCATCTGTCCGTAGGATGTTGTTCCAGAACTGTAATGGCTATTTTAGATGTTGTTTGCCATACTCTAATCTGCTCTTCGTTTTTGTGGCTCACAAATGGTTTACATCTTGTGGTGAACCCTCTATATTCACTCTTGTGAAGTCTTCTCTTGATTGTTGACTTTGACACATATACACCTACCTCCCGGAGAGTGTTCTTGATTTGGCCAACTGCTGTGACAGTTGTTTTCCGCGTTCTTCCGGGTCTTTTGGTGTTGCTGAGCTCTCTAGAACATTCTTAAAAATAAAGAATGCACCAAACGGTTGATGTGGCCACACCTAATGTTTCTGCCATCTCTCTGATGGGTTTGTTTTGCTATCTCAGCCTAATAATGGCTTGTTTCACTGATAGTGACAGCTCTTTGGATCTCATATTGAGAGTCGACAGCAACAGATTTCTTTTACCTGCTTAATTGATGATGAAATAACGAGGGAATAGCCCACACATGTCCATGAAATAGGTTTTGAGTCGATTGTTCCATTACTTTGGGTCCCTTAAAAAGTGGGAGGCACGTATAGAAACCATTGTAATTACTACACCGTTCACCTGATTTGGATGTAAATTCCCTCAAATTAAAGCTGAAAGTCTGCAGTTAAAGCACATCTTGTTAGTTTCATTTCAAATCCATTGTGGTGGTGTATAGAGCCCAAAATATGAGAATTGTGTCGATGTCCCAATATTTATGGACCTTATTGTAGTTGTTACTTGCACAATCTCTTTGAAATAATGTAACGTAGACAATTATTTGTTCCTCCATATAATGTGCGTGATGAGAAAACTTTAGATTCCTGCCTGCTGCCACCGCCCCCTTAATTAAATACAAGTGGTCTTTTGTCTCCTGTAATAAAGCCCATTAGAGCCTCATTTCTGTGTCATGAGAGTTAGGGGACATCAGTTTTATGAGTCAGTTCTGCGTTTACGGTTTGTCTATAAAGGCGCCGGTGAACGACGCCTCACAGGACGTATAAAAATAAAGCTGTTTGTGCTACAGTTCCTCTACAGACACCTAAACTGCGCCCCCTAAATGTGCTCACCCATAAAAGCTCTACATGAGCGCAATAACGTGCGCAATGTCGCAAGGAAACTGCGCTTCCTGCGTTCAAAAGAAAGTGGCATTTCCTGTGCAGATGACTGTAAGCACAGACACAGCTGCCAACTGTCCCTATTTTCCAGGGAGAGTCTCAGATTTAGTGAGATTTATTCCGGGATATGCAGCTATTTTTCACCGTTGACCAATCCACAGTTTCTGCAGCTAAGGCGCCTCTCTTACAATGTATTCTTATTTTCTAGGCTTTAAAGTTCACATTTATTGTAGACCAGCATTTAAACATCAGAACAGTGCACCATAATAAAGTTGTGTAAACGTGACCTGCTGGGAGTTGTAGTGCTTCAAGGTCTGCTGAGACAGAATCGCGTGTAGAATACTTGGATGTAGCAGCAGAGTATCCTGAAAATGTTTAAATGTTGGTAGCTGTACACAGGGTTTTCTATAACTCACCACACGTCTGTTATTATGGCCACTTACCTGTCAATGTGATATCCTCCGTGTCGTTCATACAGCTCAGAGGCTCCACTAACGCTCCGTCAGCAGAATCCCTACAAGGATGAGGGAAGGATCGCAGGATAAATGTCCTCTTTTCAGGAGAAGCCGCTGTATCAATTAGAGGACAATCTTCTGAAATGAATAATTAACTTTATATTATCAAAGGTATCTTCTACTGAAGTCAGCTAATTAATTCAGAGCAAAATGAGCGCAGAGCGTCTCCCCCGTCTGGGACGTTGTCGGAATGAATCATGACTCGTTTTTGTTATACGCTGGATTTGTGGGGGGTTCAGATTAATCTCCCACCTGCAGGGGCTGGCGGGTGGGGCAGGGGAACATCTGTCCCCCTGGTCACTGGCTCGGTCACTGGACTACTTGTGTTTTTTTTCCATTTTAAAATGTCCCCATTAGGCTGCTGAGCCGAGTCTTGTTCCCCAGGCTAAAATTTGCTAACCCACCCCTGCCGGCCGGGTCCTGTGTGTGTCCCAATTAGATCTAAGCTGCTCTGCGTTTCCATATCCTGTGTCTGGATACTGCCCTGTTACCTCCATACGCAGAGGATAAGTGACTAGACAGGGAGGGGTAACGGATCAGACACATATGCACATGCTGAATGGCTTCACTGCAATTACGTTACATATTAGCAGGTTCTGCTATGGATTATTCATGTTAATTATAATTTGTTTTTTTGGAAGCGCCAGTGTCCCCAACGACTGTCACTGCAATCCGATCAAACAAAGTTATGTCACTGGTTATTATTAATTAGAGATGCTCAGGCTCAGTTTTCTGAAAACCGAGCCCACCACTCGTGAGCCGGATCGGTACTTTTGTGCGTCCTATGATTTGAATCGAGGCAAAATGTCATTGTTGCGTTGTCTGATCTCGCGGGTTTTGGATTCCATAAGTACCTCTCTCCCCAGGAGATCCAGCGCCATTGCTCACACAGAAACAGGGGTAGCCGTGTTCTTGTCACTTAACATACATTGACTGGAAATAAATGTTACTGAGGTTAATAATGTAGGAACAAAAAAAAGCCAAATTATGTGATTTTAACAAAAAAAAAGAAAATAGGGATTTTAGAATAAAATAGAGAACCAAAACACAGAGTTAATCCAGATCCAAAACCAAAACACGGGTGTCCGTGAACATCTCTATTATTAATATTAATATCACTATTTATAGAGACGGTTACATATTAATCTGTCTGTTATACCATTTTGTTCCTCTAGGGGTCTCCTGCGCTAATATATTTACATACCTGTCCCTCATGGAGCGGTTCCCGTATAGATCTCATGTCTAACAGATGAAGTGACCATAATGGTGAGTCCTAATCTCTGTTACATCAAACGTCTGATACTGGTCGTTTAAAGATATTTTACTAACAAGAGGAAGATTAATTTCTGCTCCCTGTTTATTTACAGCTTATAAATCAGATGTGTTAGATTTGTCCAGTTATTAAAGTATCCAGTATTGACTAGAAATATTGTCCAGTAGGAAATCCGTTTTAATCTCACCAAATACAGCGTTTCTGTGTCGTCCGAACGCATTGAAATTCCATCTTATAGAATCTCTTGTACCTTGGTCCATAGAACAGCGATTCCTGTTGAGAGGACAAATCCTGATAATTAAGTGTTCCTGGTACCTACACAGATTGGAGGCAGACGTCTCGTGGGCTGCGCCAATAGTCAGCCTCTCCGTAATAAAATATGGAACCAGTTTGAAATTCAGTTTTCGATATTCTTCGATTTTGAGGTTCAATTCAAACCAGGAACGTTCTATTTTCTAAGGTCCATCATTCACATTAAGAAAAGTTACTATGTTTCCCATGGAAGTCCATTTTTTCATTAATCAAAATATATAGAATTTACCGCCAAATTTTTTAACTTTCAGCTTGTTAGAAATAGCTTTTTTTAAAAAAAAAAAAAATCCTGAGTGTTTCTTAGTAGGAGCTAGGAATGAGGCATTAAGTGCCTCATTCCTCACAGAGGTTACAGGTTGATATGCTGCAATCTCATTGTTTTTGCACCAGCCCAGAAATGGCGGCTTCCAGTGTAGGGAGGCGATGGGTCCAAATTAACAAAATTATGCACAATTTTTTTGTACAGAGTCTTAAATGCTGTTATGGACCCTTTTATACAATGTTTCAGGACTCTTTCATGTTGTGTCAGTTTGTAATTGAGAACTAAACAATGTAACTGTTATCCTTTAAATATCTCCCTATTTTATTCTACACAACAAATGTTATTCATGTGTTTTACTTTTATTAATGTGATGGGCAGCATCACTACGGCATATGCTGGCGCTATATAAATGTTAATAGTAATTGGAGGCAGCCATATTGTAACAGTTCACTAAGTGGACACCAGCGCCCCTAGTGGTGGTTCTGAGAGAGACCGTGGCTCTTTATTTGACTCTGCAAGATAAGTCATATATATATTTTAATATATGTTTTTGAGGAAGGTATGAAGTTAATGCACATTTTTGGGATTTTTCAACCTTTTTGGGTACAAAAGCACGGATACCGGGATTTCCAAAAAAATAATTATACAAAATAATGTTTCTAATGAGAGAAGATGCAAATACTCAATTATATTTAAATTAAATAAATCATCTGTTATAATTGATAAGTTCGGAATTGAACCCTACTGTAAATTATGAGTATTAAAATCATCTTTCAGTTCTGTGACCATATAATAGTCTTTTATGAAGGTTACAAAACTCCCAAATGATTTCTAATATCCATTTAATTTACAGTTGGGAGTACATTATCCGGGATATAATTTTGCTCTGGTAATTAATTTGAAATGTGTATTTCCTTTACGGTCTGACAGATCCCGTGCTCCATGGATATAGTGTATTCTGGTGATTGTATAGATTAGTATATTCCCTCTACGGTTCATGTATTGATTAGGAGACGTACGAGGGAAGGGACACAAGAAATTAGAAAGTTTGGCTGTATTGACAAATGAGATTTACCGAATATATTACATGTTTGAAGTGTTTTAGAATTACGTCCTTTTAATGGATGATGAATTTTTTCAAGATCCGCAAACTTCACTCATTGCCCTGGGATTATAATTCTCTTGTCCTGAGCTCTGTATATCGTCTTCTAAAGACACTTTTCTATTGACCCGTTTTCCTGTCAGTGGGCGGATAATGCAGCCAATATATACAGAACAGATTGGTAAATAAATATTCTGTTCTGTGGAGAAATTCATTGTTTCAGGAATATTTTCTTTCCAGCTGTTGGATGTAAGATGTGATCAGTCTTTGCGGTCTGGCTGTGTCCACGATGTCCACGTTTATAGTTCCCGTTAGGGGATTTACCTCCCATCATTTGTAATATCGAAGTCGGGACATCGTCAGGTCTCCTCCAAAAAGGTTTCTCGGTCCCAGGGGAGTGGTGCTCAAAGGGTGTGGCCTGTCACCCGGGATGTACCAAATCTTTCACAAGAAAACACCCTTCCTAAAGATCGCCATCCGTGGGCACCTGACACGTGTTGAGTAGTAAAATATCCTCCAACGTCCTAAAACTTGGGACAAACTTGACGACCCACAGACCGGTGGGACATCCCCTCAAATCCCGACTGTCCCACCAAAATCGGGATAGTTGGGATGGAAGGTTTTCGATGTTATCAGTAGAAGGGGATGGAAGGATCACGGTGTATTAGGACAGTTACACTGTACTCGGCTCTCTACGTGGGCCGCAGACACCAGCATCTAACTGAAGTCCCAGAATGCTGCATGCACCGATTGGCATGCTGCATCGCAGCATTTATGCCCTGAGCGGATCTGATAACGGGTTCGGCGGTGGCGGGGTCAGTTCCACTCTGAGTAAATGCTGCGGATCAGTAAGTGCGGCCCTTAGTGAATGGCAGGGGGTAATAATATTTGATGAGTGGATTAATGAGTAGGTCAATATTGATGCACAATGGAGGCGTTAATAATGACTTAGGATTGGGTGGGTTAAAGAGCATATGATGGGGGTTAATATGATAATGATGAAGGGACCACGTTGATTGGGGGATTATATGGAGAGGAGGAGGATGAGGGGACAATGGGATGGAGAACGGGATTGAGTTTTAGCGATGCTTAGGAGTGGGGTGTACGGGAACATAGAGCATAAACATGAGGGGGGTAGAAGGGGATGGAGAGGGGTTACACGAGGAGAGTATTATATGTAAGAGGGGTGAGCTGTGACTATTAGCGGACACCACATAAAGATGTTTTAAAATTTGCCTGACTCCTACATTTTTCGTCTGGCTTCTAGAATCTAAGTCCTGTGACCATGAAGCACCATTAAGGGACGTTGCACAGAGCGCAGAACAATGAACAGAACATCCAATGGTAATGAATTAAAGTTTACGGTACTTGAAAAGATTTATCGCCCATTAAGGGAGGTAAAAACGTTTACTTCAATATGACATGTGCGGGGGTATAAATTAAGTGCTTTGGGCCCCCCATGGTATAAACTGTGAACGTAATAGGCAAACTTACATATAAAATCTTCCTTTATTCCCCTAAGTATATTAATTAGTATCTGAGTACTACAGTGTGTGTATAAATGTGTATATATGTTATATGAGTCGTGTGCTGCTATGGGCACATGACTCGTCTACAAAATATTATCTTTATTTCATAGTGACAAACCAGGTCTTTCAGTGGTTACACATTTCCTCCTGATTTGCGATATACTCATGTTGGTCTCTATGAATATTCATGTGGGGCAGATTCAAATGCTTCACTCGTAGCGACACAGAGGAGCTATAAATTTAGTCTGCGGTAAAGAGGCTCAGTGTGAGCTTACAATACTCCGGTGACAGCGCCAGATACACTGAGCCCGGCTCTCAGGCGAGGAAGTGGCCACTTCTCACGGCTCCATAGAAATTTGGCCAATAAATCCACTTAATGGGGGAGGATGAAACGCTGCGTGACCAGCGGCTAAACACGGACTCGGGAGTCTAGAGAAGCCTGGTGTATGTGGCTCTATAGGCGGGGGAGATACAGAGATGTCTGGCCAAGAGAGCGGCATAATATATATATTATACACATTAATATGTCACAGTGCAGCCTTCACCGATGGACGCTGGAGTCAATTTATCTGCAGTAAGGTCATTAGAATTGTGTACATTAAAGAGTTCCTTCAGTAAAGACCAATATACCAGGTCTGAATAAGCAAATACATCCTCTTATACCCCCAGTTTGCGCTGGAGAGGGTCGGTCCGGGGCCTTGTGTGTAAATGCCCAACTTAGTTGCAACATTTTAAAATAGATTCCAATTACTGACAGATGTCAGTGACTCTCAGGAAGCAGATTTTACTTAGCAGTGACCCTGTCTCTAGGAGAAAAGGAAGGAGCCCGGTCCGGGTAATAAATATTTTAAAGAGTTGTTATTACTAAATAATCCCCGTTCATTTGAGTGACATTTTAGTATTTGTATTTGTGCTCCTTTAAACACCTCAGTGTTCATGTCTCCATCATCCTTGTACTGTGTATTCTCAGTTACAGCCGGGCTTTCCTCTGTATTTTGATTTAAATTACGAAATTTATATTATAAAAGTCGTTGTGTCCTGGTGCTTTACAGACCAGAGTGTAAAAGAACTAAGAGTCCTGCTCGCAGCGCCATCTGACAAACTTTCTAAGCAATCGCTGCTGCCAGGCGTAATTCCAGGTGATTGAGGAATAATAAATGTAGTTATATTACACAATTATGTAGCAGATGATGATACGATATCTATAGATCTGTAAGATGCGTGACCGGGTAAAAAAAAATAGTGATTTATAGGAATGGGCTAAACTGTGGAGTCTTAAATCTAATGCACCAACATGTAATATTGGATGCGGGACCCACAAATCCAGACGCCGAATATGAAATGAATGATGTGATGTCAACAGATGAAAGGTACAGTGCCTCGTGCCTCAGTCTTATCACTGGTTCTTTGTAAATTAATAGTGTGGTTACATACACTCCTGTAATATATTGGCATCTCCTTAATAAGGGGGTGGGGGGCTTCTAGATTCCACTCGCTTCAGAACTGAAGTGGGCGATGGGGACTTGACTAGATTCACTGGGAATTGTCATCACAACCTGCCCCTCATGGCGCGATGCCGAGGTTCACATCATTGCAGCAAATCATGTTATCATGCCGCACACACTTCAACAGAGAAGTGGGCGGAATGCGGGAGGGTGATCTAGTCCCCAAGATCTAGGAGTCCTGGAGAGTAAGTAGTTTGCAGATATCTGCAGAACTTTGCTCCTGTTCCAACAATCGTTCGACAGACACATGGGGATATTTTCATAGTCGGAAACCAGGAGTAATCCACAAACTGTTTTGTTTTTCTATGTGCAGTTGGAGGAGGAAGCAGGTGTGATGCTGAGCGATGTGTTTGTGTTTTGCAGCTATGGATTAAGCCTCCCATATAACAGAGAACGGGGCTTCCTACGCACGCCACCCGTGTTTGTGGAATCAATCAGCGGCACGGTGTCTGGCCGGGAGATTTATGGTAATAGGGATATTCTTATTTAAAAAAAAATGATTCTTCTCCGGGGCTGATCATTTAACTCTGTGACTGCTGGAGAAGAGGTCGGCGTAGTTACATCGTAGAGCGGCGGTTCCCAAACTGTGCACCGCGTCACCCAGGGGTGCCGCGGCGCTGTCACTGGGGTGCCGCGGCCAGCCCTAGAAAAAAGAAAGAAAACAGAAACTTACCAATCCGCGTGGTGCTGGAACCCAGCAGCCTCCTCTCTCCCGCAGCTGTCACTGAATATCGACGTCGGTGACAAGCTGCTGCGGGAGAGCGGAGTCTACTGGGTCCCAGCGCTGCGCGGATTGGTAAGTTTCTGTTTTCTTTCTTTTTTCTAGGGCTGGCGCAGGGCAGAGTGAGCGGGATCGTGGCAGAGGAAGAGGACAGCGTGAGAGGGGGCAGAGTGTCTGGATGCAGAGGGCCATTTTTGCATACAACTAAATAAGTATTTCTGTCGTGACCTAAATACTTATTACAATTTTTTGACCCAACTACTTCTAAAACAGGACTCCTCAGTAATTATTTTGGAGGGGTGCCTTGAAAACATTTGGAGACTCTAAGGGTGCCGCGAACTGCAAAAGTTTGGGAACCACTGTCGTAGAGGAATAGCAATTGTCGTTTGCGTAAAGAACATGTAATTCCTGGGCCCTATTAAGGGCTAACACGCCTAGGGCCCGAGATAATGTGCTGGTTCATACTTTGTAAATAGGCACAGGGAGCTATTGCTGGCGAGACCCGGCGTGCGTGTGTGTGTGTGTGACTGTGTGTGTGTGACTGTGTGTGTGTGTGTGTGACTGTGTGTGTGTGTGACTGTGTGTGTGTGTGACACTGCGTGTGTGTGTGTGTGTGTGTGTGTGTGTGACTGTGTGTGTGTGTGACTGTGCGTGTGTGTGTGACTGTGTGTGTGTGTGACTGTGTGTGTGTGTGACTGTGTGTGTGTGTGTGACACTGTGTGTGTGTGTGTGACACTGCGTGTGTGTGTGACTGTGTGTGTGTGTGTGTGTGACTGTGTGTGTGTGTGACTGTGCGTGTGTGTGTGACTGTGCGTGTGTGTGTGACTGTGTGTGTGCGTGTGTGTGTGATTGTGTGACTGTGTGTGTGACTGTGTGTGTGTGTGACTGTGTGTGTGCGTGTGACTGTGTGTGTGTGTGTGTGACTGTGTACACACTCACACACACTCTCACAGCCGGCAGGTGATGTCTAATCTTTACAAATCACTTTAACCACTGACTGAAGATTTCTGCAACATAAAAGCAGCATTAGATACAAGTCCATTATACCTTTATTTTACAATAAAATACATTGCAGTATTCAGTTCCTATGACAATTTAACAGCACAATAAAATATATTTATAAGATACTTCTCCATTGCTACCGGCACATTTTCCTTTCTCGGATTAATACTTAGCGTTTCCCGGCTGCACCCACCAAGCTCTCCCTACTTTTATTGATTTAAGGGTCTTAACAAGCGGCTGTAACCCTCCGTGTATCTCATCAGGGCCCGTTGGTTTTCAATTTAGTTTTCCCGATTTGTTGGCATCTGGCGAATTTGCATTTGTTCCAGATTCCTGATGTAAAAGTGGCTCCAATCTTGCAAATAATTATTCTCCATTCTGTATAATGTTATGTGAGCAGAGGCTCCGGAATCCAGCAATCGGATTACCTGAGAAGGTGACTTAACCCCAGTCAGTCAGGTGACCTGATCCTCAGCAGTTACTCTCTGACGGGGGAAGAACTGTAGTCAGAATATTGTAAACAAACATTTCCATAAATGCACAGTGTGTATATAGTGTGTGTGTATATGTGTGTGTGTATATATATATATATATATATATAATGTCTTTACACACTACCAAGATTCTTCTGGGAATTGCTAGTAGACACACTACAGCGCGATGCGTCTCCACAACAGTCCGTGGAGTCAAATTGACGCAATGTTCAGGATAGAATCTCCGCTAATTGTTTCCTTGCTTCCCATAGAGGTGCGCAGAAACATGGGGGGAGATTCATTACTGTAATCGGTGGAAATGTTCTCATCCGAATACCGAGGCGATGTCCAGCATCTCTTAATTACATGTCCCCCATAGAGTGGAACAGCTCAGGAAATGTCGTCAATGTCTCTTTCTCAGATCTCTCCTTATATGTCCCCAATCCCCCCCTTCATCTCTAAATTGAGAAATAATTTACCTTCATGGAATTTGTTTAGAGTTTAAATGTGTAAAGTTGACCCAAATGATCTAATCCCCCCCCCCCCCCCCATTTCTAATCCTTTTCTGGATACATTCTCTGCACATCTGCCTGAATCTACAGTGAAGGAAGCGGCCCGATACATTGACGTAGTAGAAGTAGATTTTCCTTTCAAAAGGAAAAAAAAGGGGGCAACAGAAGTAACGTTCAGACCTTGGTACATGTGATATAATGTCAGGATAGATTATTAGTTTGTACTATTGAGGTTTAAGGGAGGTGTCCCCAGCACCCTGTAATATGTACAGACTCTTTCAGGACAGGATTCATGATGCAAAGGAACGGTCCTCTGGATAACGATACAGGACAACAGGGATCACTAGATTCTGATGGTGAATTTGTATTTACATAAATCATCTATGAGAGATCCTTAATTCCCATCACCGGATTCCAAACTTTATTGTAATTGTCATCTTATCTATTTCAGGGATAACCTCTTCTCCGATCTGAGACCAGGATCCCCCCGGCAGTCGGCCGGCATTGGAATCCTGTAAACCGGGAGCTGTCGGCGTTTAATATCCTCAGATCAGGTTTATAGTCAAATAGCAGCTTGACGAGAGGAATAATGAACTTATTTCGTACATATTTAGTCCAGTAACGAGCTTTGTAGGAGCCGTTTTGCTGCTGATAAGAGAAAGTCATTTGCCATCGCCAGACAACAGAATCACAGTAAGACCAAGTCTGATATTGATCAGCATCTAAACCTCTTTTTTGCATTGTAGACATCCCGGTCATTGTTCTCTCCATTAATGAGAGCTAGGACGTCGTATGACTAGACTCCAAGTCTGTCCTGTAAGCGGATTCAAGATCCACTTTTTGGACACAGAGGAAAAATATATAAATCACTCAACTTTCATCCGTCTCTGAACCAGTGACATCACTGAGAGTGCAGCCTATCCAGTCACTAGGAACCAGTGACATCATTGAGAGTGCAGCCTATCCAGTCACTAGGAACCAGTGACATCATTGAGAGTGCAGCCTATCCAGTCACTAGGAACCAGTGACATCATTGAGAGTGCAGCCTATCCAGTCACTAGGAACCAGTGACATCATTGAGAGTGCAGCCTATCCAGTCACTAGGAACCAGTGACATCACTGAGAGTGCAGCCTATCCAGTGGTGGGATTCTGCCGGTTCTAACCGATACCTAATTTGAGTCTCTGTTCGCCAAACCGGTCACTAGAGTCCATCCATAGCGTTTTTGTATACTTAAAACAGTCATTAGGGCAGAGAACTGGTTGTTTATTTGAATCCCACCACTAAGCCTATTCATTCACTAGGAACCAGTGACATCACTGAGGCATTTTAGCCTCCAGAACTGTT